>NC_135184.1:15749466-16049466 GCF_041146795.1 Maylandia zebra
CCACAAGATGTTCAGTACACATTATACTGAGTAATAATATTTTTCCATATTATGGTGCTTTTTTTAAAAAAAAAACATGTTTTGAGAGATTCTGAGCTCACATGTTTTTCCAGCATGAGGAACAAGCAGGAGCTTTGACAGGTGCTTAACAACAATCAAAAACAGTTATAAACAGGGTATGCTATTGGGCAGGGTGCAGGAAGAAGGCAAGAGGCACATACTCTTTAGACCCCTATCACACTTTCCAGAGAGGAACTCGCTTTTTCCCAACTTACTGAAAAAAAAAAAAACAGAAATCTGTGAGTTGCTCAGACCGGAGCTATGAGCTAAGGTGTTTTCACAGTGCTCAGCACATATGTTAAAGCAATGTTTTGATGTTTATAAAGCTAATGCTTGAAGATTAACTAATTATAGTAAATCTCATATTCCTTTATGCACTGATTTCGAGTGCCTTTACCTTTTAAAGTACGATGAAACTGTTCAGAGTATGACTTTGTAGCCAATGCAGTTGACCCTTGTCTAAGGGTCAAACACTTTAATAATATTTTTAACGTCAACTTAAAATTAACTATTAAAAAAAAATTAAAATTAAAAAAAATGTACTTGGTGTTGCAAATTAGTTGCATATGGATACAACTTTGTGGAGAACGGGCTCTTAATATTGTGACTAAGGGTCACTATTTACGTCCAAATCTCAACAGTATTGATGTCAACGCTCTTATTGGTATTGGATTGATACATCACTATAGGATTGTTACTTTGTTTCTATCCTGAAGTTCAGTATGTAGCCCACTGAATTTGTTGACCCAAAGTACTTTAGAGGCAGGCGTATTTATATTTAAGGTCTCTAAAAACCCAGTTTTAAAATACATAAAGAGCTGAAAGCTGTTTTTTGTTGCATTAACTAATTATTGTGGAAAGTAAAATGGAAAGTGGAAAGTAGAATTTGCAAACTGATGATGAGAAGTGTTCTCTCCCTTATAAAAGTTGCCCTTATAGGTTATTGGCAATACTGGCCCTGTACTTATTTGGTATTGGATCGATACCAAAATTTGCATTATCACACATCACTTATTTGTGACGTTCGTATTTATTTATCCTATTTCTTTATCCATTAAAACCACTCCACAATCAACACCTTTTAGTTAAGCCCTTTCAAGGCAGCATAAATGCACCGTGTGCAGAGAGGTGATGCTGGAAAAACAACTCATCTGCCACTTTCAGCAGTTCAAAAATAGTCTCTGCCTTTCTGCTTGACAGCCACAACCAGAGCAGACTAGGAGGATGACAGTGGGAATGGTAGGTTGTCAGGAGGAGGTGGGGAATGACGCTCTTTTCTACTTTTTTTCCACCTTGTGCTTTAGTTGCACCCTCTTCCTTCATGCTAACAGCTGTCAAAACGTTTTTTTATTACAGCAGACCGCAGAGTTGCAGTTCATATTAGAGGCTGGTACAGGGCAGGAAGTTTGGAGGAGTCCAGCAAGCGGGGCACATTAAAGCTTCCTAGTTTCTCAAAGCAAAGCAGCTAGGACCCAGGGGACGAATTGCTAACACCAAGAAGGTACTGCTCCCACGTTAATTTAGGTACACATGTCAGACATGTCAAAGGCTTTTGCGCTGATGTTTTAGGTGTTAGAGCAGATACTCTCGTAATTGTGTTTTGTTTTCACTACTGTATGTGAAGCTTCTATTAGCCTAAGATCACAGAACCACTTTCCTCTTGGATTAATTGAGCTTTAAGACTTACATGATGAGGCCTCCACATATTTGAAAGATTGTTGAAAGAGAAAACTCTGAAATCTCCACTCTGCTCGGGGGATAGAGCCCCGACACGGTGATTCCCCAGCTGATAGCAAATGTCCGAACACGGTAAATCCAAAACAGAAATGTTTATGTCTTGCATTCAATAGTTTTAATGGTTACATTGTTTGGAGTTGATGTAAAAACATCAGTGTTACGGTAATATACAGTGTAATATGTCAGAGGCTTTTATAATCAGTTTACACTAAATCAATATAAATTGTCATAGCAATGGGGGAGCGGGGGGATACAGCATGAAACAGTGACGATCCAGCAAGGTTTGCATCAGATTCCCCAAAACACCTAACCTCAACCGTCTTATTACGTAGCAAAATCACTTTTCTTATTTAAAAGGTTGGTCTCAGGGATTTTATTTTCCCAACATTTCCCAGATGGAGACCTTCTGTGTCTCACATGTTATTTGCTGTTGTAGAACAGAGGAAAAGCTCTCAATACCGGCTTGATTTTGACTACTCACAGATAATAATTATACCAAAAAAAAGCAAACAATTTATTGAATCTTTATTTCTTTTTTCTCTTTTTTCTCCATTTTTGGAAATTTAAGCCAATACCATTCATTTAAAGAAATCTTTATTGAAATTGCTACAATTTAATGCCCGAGAAAAGCCACCCACTCAAATGTAACTGAACATTTAAAATTAAAAATTGCACTCACCTTCCTAGGCATTGAGAACTGCCTTAATTCTTTGCGTCATAACATCAGTGAGGTACTAGAAACATTGCGCAGAGATTTTGGTCCATATTAAATGTGTGTGTAAAATATACACCATACCATTACACCACCATCAGCAGCCTGAAAAGAGACAGAAGGCAGGATAGATCCATGTGTTCATTTGATTTATGCCATAACTTAACACTACCATCTAAATGGCATAGAAGGAATTGAGGCTTATCAGAACAAGCAATGTTTTTTCAATCTTCTATTGTTAAATGTTGGTGATTGTGTGCAAATTGTAGCTTACGTTTCCTGTCCCTAGCTTACAAGAGTAGCACCCAGTGTGGTCTTCTGCTGCTGTAGACAGGCTTCAAAGTTCGACATGTTTTGACATGCATTCACAGATGCTGTTCTGTAATAAGTGGTTATTTGGGTTAGTACTGGCTTTCTACTGCCATTCTCCTTTGACCTCTGGAGGACTGCTGATCATGATCAACTACCAGAAGTTTTCTCTATTTTGAATTATCCATCCATCCATTCGCTTCCGCTTATCCTTATCAAGGTCGCGCAGGGCTGGAGCCTGACACGGCTACCATAAGGCAAGAGGTGGGGTACACCCTGGACAGCCAACGCAGAGAGACAGACAGCCATGTAGGCAATTTAGAATAACCAATTAACTTAACCCCACTAACTGCATGTCTTTGAACTGCGGGAGGAAGTGGGGTACCTGAAGAGAACCCCCGCAGACAAACATGCAAACTCTACTGCTAGATGGTGGATTTGAACCCAGGTCTACTTTGGGCCATTCTCTGTAAACCCTAGAGATGGTTGTGTGGGTAAATCCCAGTTAATCAGCAGTTTATGAAATAGTCAGACCAGCCGGTCTGGCACCATGTCACCTTGTTTCAACTTCAGCACATTGTCTTGACTTGTTACGTGTCTAAATGCATTGAGCTGCTGCCATGTGATTGGCTGGTTACATATTTGCATTCATGAGCAGTTGAACATGTGTACCTAAGAAAGGAGCCAGGAATGAACATATTAATTTCTAGTGATGTGCGATACCACTGATTTCCTTTCCGATCCGATACCAAGTAAAATTCAGGGTGGTATCGACGATACTGATACGATACCGATACCCTATACAAAACGTATTTAATTTATTCTATCTCAAATTATAGCGTCATAATGATTACAGGACATCAGATTACTTGTTCTTATCACTTAATAATGCAGAGTTCATCATATAGAAATAAAAAACTGAAGTTTTGCACTATTTGAACACCTTGCCTGCCTGCAGCACTAAAGGACTCAGTGAGAGACATCTGTCTCGCCCTAGCAGCACCTGTCCACTCCTCCTCTTCAGTTCGCCTCAACATATGCTCGTCATATTCTGTGATATGATTTACTCTGAGGTGTTTGACAAGGTCAGTGGTGTTGCCACAGCACCTCACTTTTTTGCCACATGTATCGTAAACCATGCCTCAGCTGTTTGTGGAGGTAAAATACGTCCGCACATGACTCCAATTACGCTCAGCCATTCTTGTGAGTGCGCACGCCAAGAGGCTGCGACACATTTATACAGCTATATTTCACACATGACTATGAAACCCGGAAGAGGAAGTTGTTCCTTCGAATGTAGACAATCCGAATGTTATAGTTTCTTTCCACTGTGTTCCTGTTAATGATAAACTACAAATTTACCCTAAATTACTAAAATATCGATATTTTAATGTGAGAATCGATTCTAGAACATAAATGATTGGTATCGGAGGAATCGATATTTCAGGATCGATCCGCACATCACTATTAATTTCACATTTTCAGAGGCTGAATCCAGCAAATATGTGTCATCAGTAATGGAAGAACTTTAAATTCAAGGCATGATATACTAATTAAACTTCAATGCTACCAAATAATGCACGTACATATTAAATAATTTAAAAATCCATTTATTATTTCAGATTTTTTCCGCCTTTGTTATACAAAGATGTTAAATAACTTAAATACATTCTTACCAGTCATTTGTGATCTGTTTAAACCTACAAGCTATACACATGAGGTAGAGGAAAATAATTTAGAGTTCCCATAAGACATGAATAAGTGAACATGGACAAAGCTTTGTTGGTGTAATATTATCACAAAGGACAATACATAGCTGGTGTATTTTATCTTTGTTTTACAAGCACAGCACAAATCCTAACAAAAAGTACATGTACATGTAAAGTGACCCTAAGGTGAACAAGTCCATACTGATCATCAGTCCTTTCACAAAACCGCTGATTATACAAGATTAAGTTCTATAAAATATTCTTGATAACTGTGATTTTCTTTGCATGCTTTCAGAAACTGCATTACCGCGAGTGAATTAAACCAACTAAAAGTGAGCTGATTTGAATTTTGTTAGGATTTGTTAGTGCTTAGATAACAATCTTGAGATATAAAATGAAATATGTTGATAGTATACACTGCTTCTCGAAGCCTCCACCCCAAAAGGAACAAACACCCAAAAAGAAAACAGAGTAAAAAATACAGGATATAAAATCAATTTAGACTTTGAAGTTATTTACACTAAACACATGCTCATAATATATTTAAAAAATAATTTATCTTTCTTTTCTCTACAACATAGAATTTTGTACATGATCCACTGATGACTAAACAGTGCAGAGTTTTGGATTTGAGAGCGTGGATGACTGTGACATCTAAAAACCCAGCGGACTGCTGCATCATGCTCCTCTTTTCTGGACTAAATTTCTACGCCTATGTACAATCTATAAACAAACAAAAATGCAATCTGTTTGCATTTCCTGTCGTGTCTGTTTTGAATCCGTTCAATGGTAGAGAACCTCACCATGTTTCGGCTGAGGCGGAGTGTGTGGCGCAAACACACACCAGAAGCTGTGGCAAGCAGGCATTTGTGCTTTGCGTCTCTGCATAGCTATTATGGTTTCCATGTAGCGTGCAAAGTTCTATGTATATGTTTTGACCAGTCTTTATTTGGCATGCCATCTCATATCAAAATGCTTGGAATTCATCTCCTTTAGACAAATAAGCCATGCACGGTTCTCTTCTTATCAGAGGGAGCTTTGATTTAAATCACTGTGAAACTCCTTTTTAAAAATGCACTGTGCAGCATTGATGATTGAAATCCGTAATCATCTCGTTTCAGCAGCTGTATGCCGTTTCAGCAAATGCTTCACTCATTTATTTAATTTCAATTTGTGTTTCAGATGCTTGTGAGAGTTGAACATGTGCCTCACTTTTGTCTCTATACCACAGGAGAAGAAACCTTTGCTATTTACATTTTTTAATAAAAAACAAGAAGAAAAAAAGATTCTGCACTGCACTGTATCCATAAATACAGATCTTTAAATACTTTAAAGGGCTTTTGGGCTTCAGTGCGTGAATGGTGCTATAATACAAAGCTGGGTCCCTCACTCAGTAGTTAATTCACACCAATCTAAAATATGGCCTATAAGGTCCTGTATTTGATAAAATATAATGTTTCTAAGCACTAAGTGCTGAGAATATGACAAAATTTTGTCTGCATTGTTTGTGTGCACAGAGGCATTTCTCATAAAACTGTAATGGAAACAATTTGCATGTTCTTCTTATCAGTCAGCTAGTTAGCTTTGCATAAACGCCGCAAACTTGGACACAGCGAGACTGAAATGTGCCCTAAGGTATCAAAAGCCACCTTTCAGTACCTTTAAGGTTCACTGATTAACAAGTTACATCCTGTCTGTTTAATATGTACAAAAAAGCGTAACAAAGACGAGGCGTGGTTTAACTTCCTGGATTAAACAAACAAGATATAGGAGGCCAAACAGTGAGTTTAGAGGTGCTGATGGGCAAATTTTGTTAAAAGTAGCAGTTTCCTCTGTTTCTTTATGATAGGCTAAGGAAAAACCAGACTGAAGTTTATTATTTCATACCACGCAGTACTTCCTGCAGTGTCAAACCGTCACTCTTGTATGGTGGGGTCAGCATGCTGCGTTGTGTTAACTGTGTCAAAAGGTGCTCAGCAATAAGATGAAAAGGTAAAGTTAACTTATAAAAACAACTTCACTGACTTCAGAAAGAAGACAGCCGATTAGTAAAACGTAGACATAAATTTGCGGAACAATTACACAAATATTAGTTTTATAATAGATCTTTATATTAGCTAAGAGGCTTGTGCTTTCATCTTCACTTGAACAAAAAGTCAGTCGCCCCATACTGTTTGAACTTCCACTGTACACACTGCGTGTCAATGTATTTCATATGGCTCAATCAAATTTGTGGAAGCAGAAGAGGAAGGAAGAATACGAAATAGCAGGGAGTTAAATTCCTCCAGTTCTCCACAGTTTTCTTTAGAACTACAAAGTAGATTTAAGCTTCACAAAGCTCTACACTTTTTGATCTGAGTCTCACGTGGGCCTTCTGCTGATCAAGAGATCACCTGTTGCTATGCTTTTGACTGTAATAACAAGGCCGCTGTCATCTCCACCTTGGATTCAGATGTTCTTTCTGGTTTAGTCAAACACATATAGTGGTTTAAGTTATTCCCTGAACACTGGCCGAGAATAGCCTAAACTGACTGGTTTAGTTATCTTCTGTTAATGTATGCACTAACAGCTTCATATTACAATATTACAAAAAAAGAAAAAATTAAAGATATTTTTGTTCCTCCTCATGAAGGAGTAGTCCCAAAGGATCTATAAATTATCCACAGAAAGATGTCAGACACAAGCGTGCTGCTTTCCAAAGGGCCTTGTCAACATGAATCAAAAAGAAAACTGAGCAAGAGCACACAAACAACAAAACATTTGTGTGGTTAGTGGTTTGTTTTAACATAGTTAGATAAGTGGCTTATATAATATCATTACAATATAACTGAATTTATGTACATATATATGCAAACACACAATGTGTGTGAGTGTAAATATGTGCGTGTAGAGTAATTCTTACACCCTGTCTTTTTCCTTTTTTTTTCAGTTTCCGTATATGGTTTTGAATCGCCATAAAAAGTCGTCACTTAATTTTTCCGCTCCCCCCCCCTCGCTATCTACCTCATGTTCACATGCTTACAAATACTGTACACACGTAAAAATTGACAAACACACACACACACCATTCCTCTTTGGGCAAAGCCCCAGAAATCAGTCTGTTGATGTAACTGTCCTTGTGTTGTATCCTCATTAACTGGGCGTTAATCGGTTTTCTTGTGAATTGATGACAAAGATTTTTGTTTTTCTTAAAGGAAAGTGAAAGCGTCTCTCTTCAAGGTAACGCTGTGATAAAGAGCTTGAGATGTTGACCCAGTTGTCTGAGAAAGTTTTTATTCTGCAGGACCTCTGAAACCCAACCCACAGAAATCCCTCAAAGTGCTTATTGCTTCTTGGCTCGCTCCTTTTTTGCTTGCAGAATGCTGCTCCGACACTGAAAGCAAAACTCTGCATGAGAAAAAAAAATGCTCCTCTTCAACACAACCACCTTCCTCAGACTGAAAGGGCTGAACGGTGCCCCGTTTACCCCTTGCAGGTGTAGACCTCCTCTCTCTGTGTGCACTGCTTGCATTCAACGTAGCAGCACCAGCGCACCTGGCATTGGCAAGGCCTGGTCACCTCCCTGCTTTGAGTGTTGTGGCCTCGCCCGCAACAGATAGCATCACAGTTTTTGTCCTTGTAGCATTTGCGGGCTGCGGTGCCCGGTGAATATTTGGTGGGTCTACAGAAACTGGGTGAGTCCTCGATGTGGAGCAAGTCCATAGTGCGGGGGATTTGATCGTTCAGGCCGGGCAGGGGCTGTTGTTGTTGCTGCTGCTGCTGCTGCTGGTTGCGGCCCGTGGAGATCTCTCCCTCCCCGGTGGCCTCGTTGGTGGAGCTGCCGACCTTGACGGAGGTCTCGTAACGCTGCTTCAGCTGCTTGCCGATCTCATGGAAGGGCTGGAGCTGCCTCCAACAGGTCTGGACGGTGCAGGAGCCAGATACGCCGTGGCATTTGCAAGTGGTCTCCACTCCAGCCTTGATTACCTGGACCAGAGACAGAGCAATACTGTTAACCACTGAGAACCAGTGAAGGCACACAATGAAAGGTATGCAATTTAACAAGCTTTTGTTTAGCAAACAGAACTTGAAAGAGCCAATTCATTAAAGTATTCTCACAACTAGATGAACTGGGTGGAGTACGGCGGCTTGGGAAGGTTATAGACATATATTTTACATTCATTGCTCTCTTTCATATCATAATTAAAGGGGAAAAACTTCACTTATTACTTGTGAACTAAAGGAGAACAATGGCGTCTGAGGCTTCTTGTATAAAAGAAAAAGAGAATTATAGTTTGTGGGAGGATTGATTTTGTTATAATAACCACAGATGAAATTTTGATTAAACAGTTGTGGTTATTATGATAAGTGAGGGGAGGTTATGGGTAAGAAGAAGCCACAAAACAATCCATTCAGTCAACTATGGGAACCCTTCATACCTCCTCCTGTACTGGGTACTTTACTAAAATGTGTTTTTTAAGCCCAGAGTTGATCAACCCAGCGCTATAGTGCGGTCATTTTGGCATAACCCAGAGCAAAGTCACGCAAACGTTTGGGAAGAGAAAGAATATCGAAGAAACCGTTTTTTGTCTTACACAAAATCACACATAATTGCAAGTGAAACAGAGGAATTATCAGCTAAAGAGACCACAACACGTTACTTTAATATCACTTGACCCCCTAGCAGTCAGCCAGAGTTCATTTCTGCATCCACCACAATGTGTAAAGCAGAGTGTGTCCGCGAGAATCAATGACAATAACATATTGTCTTATACAGGGTTTGGAAACAATTTACAAATCTTTTCTCAGACTGTGAGTGAGATCGGGGAGCAGGAAGTGCATATTCATCACACCAGCAGGTCAAGAAAATTTGATAGGTCAGCCTTTAAAATGTCGGGGGGATGCAGAGGCTCGCACATTCCAATTTTGTCCTCGGCGTGGGAATTCATCCTGAGCGAATGCGATACACCTCGCTACATGTGCAAATTATGAAAAGAAAAAAACAAAGAAGGAGCCAAAACAATGTTGTAAATCTTTTATCACAAATAAAATCTCCAAGGAGGCTGGATTTAGGAGAGCCAAGTTGAAAAGGAAGAGCTCGCATTCGTTTGGGGGAGAGTTTTATATCTGTTAATATTTGGGAAGTGTGCTTTAGCTGTAATTCATTTTGAAACCAAAATGAAAAAGGCCACAACAGGCACAAAGCACAGTAAAAGAAATATATTCCAGACCATTAGTTTGCTTTGGCTTGACATATTAGGAGCATTTATTCTGCTATTAAAAACACTTCCAAGATGAAAAACCCGTATTTGCTCACCACAAACAATCACTGAATTCTACCAGAGCACAAATGAGACTCTTAGCCTATCTAATCTGAGAGAGAAAACCAAATATTGACTAATGAACACTTTCAGATTTCACTAAAATTTACAGCAGCATTACTCTGGGTTTCTTTTAAACTTGTGTGTTGGATTTTTGAAACACTTCACAATTTTCAATTGATTTTGCTCTCCCAAAATGCCCCAGTTAACATCATCCAGGTGTAGGGAAGTTCAGGTCCCATCTGGTGATCCTAATTACATATTTGGAGACAGTTAAGATGGAGCAGTTTGAGTCAAACAGCAGTGCTGTAATGTTTAAACTCCAGTACAAAAGCAAAAGCCAAGATATGGAAATGCAGTGTATCCGGGATATGGCGCAAAATGAATCGGTACTTCACATTGATGTTTGCCGACAAAAAGAACTCAGAGTATATTGTATTAATGCTATTTTCCCATCGTTTAAATGATTCATACAAGCAATTAGCAAACCTTTCTGTTTACATAATGTCTGTCTCGCCATATGAACTCTGACCCTCTTCAAACTGAAGTGTGTTTCCTAGTTAGATTCATGTGTATGGAATAACTCAAAGTCTGTAGAAATTGCAGCGTTAATAAAAGGCGAGTGAAGCTGACACTTTGGGTAAATATACTGCTATGAAATTAGAGTTTGATAAATCTTTCTTTTTCTTTGACTGTTACTCCTTAAAAGTTTTCCAACATCGCTGACATGTAGATGAATAACTGTCACAAATTAAAATGAAGTCGAATTTAATGTTTTCAATAAATTATTAGCTAATATTGTTGCTGTCACAGACCATCATATACCTCTAAGAGGCAACAATGTTGTAGAAGGAGTTGGAGATCTGAGATCAAAGCAGCAGATGTTGAGATATTTGCTTTTGTTGCGTCGGCTGACTTTTGGCTCGAAGCACGGGTCAAGCTCCAGAACGAATGAATCCCCCATTTCCCATGGTGCAGCTAGATCGCGTCATTGGATAGACCAAGTAAGTAAATAGTGCTATCGGTCGGTACGTCATGACCATTTGACGCACTTACCTTCATGCCCACGTTCGTATTGTGCATGTCCACACGTGCACGTAGATCCTTGTTCGAGCGTTTGCCCAGGAAGTCCTTGACAAACTTGTTTGCGTATTTGAGGTTGTCTCCGCAGCCTCCCCACTGCCACGCCTTACGGTTCTCCAGGTCGGGGGCCTCGTCGCATGTACAGCGCTCCATGCGTCCTGCGCTGCAAGCTTTGGCCATGGCATGAGTTAGACCCGCTGAGGAGATGGCGTACAAGAAGGCCGTCTCTTTAAATCCTAGAGAAGCCCGATGGAGAGTGGCAATTGGGAGACAGGAAAATAAAGGGTTTTCTAAAGAGTTGGCTCACTCACACATTAGGTTTTAAGTGCACAAGAATAAAATGCATATTCAAATGGGAAGAAAAGTAGTAATAATCACCTCTTTTTAATATGTTGGCTCGGTGGCGCCCCTCTAAGGTGCAGTTCCACCTCTCAAAGCGGAATTGGTACTGGCATTCTAGGGCGCTCATGGTGATGGCCTCTCTTAGAGTCTCCGCCACGCCCGGGTCTCGTCTGCACATCCTGCGCTGCTTCTTTTCTAGTTTGAGCCGGTCACACAGCTTGAAGTGGGCCCTGCCTATGCTCTCCTCTGGTAAAGAGTTCAGTGGCAGGACAGACAACGGTTCATTACCTGTCAACCTGGAAGAAAGCATCACAAGCCATTTGGAAACAGAAAGATACTGGGATTGTCTTGATAAAGTATTCAGACAGAACAACAGGATACTGACAAAGCTATACTGCATAAACAGCACAGGAAGCACAGCTGCTCACATAATGCTCAAAAGTTTGGTTAATGTTCAAATGAATTCAGCTGTTCAGTGGTTAATGTTCAGGGGAATTCAACATTTGCTGGAGATTGAGATCAACTCTCGGTGGAGGTGTGTCTGAGTAAAGAGCAAATTCTCTGCAGTGGTGGAAAAGTCAGGTTTACCATGTAATTCTTTTGAATTTTGGATACCTAAAAATCCCGTTGTAGAACAATGGAGTTATAATTAGCTTTTGTTTTAAAGCAAAGGAGAAACAAATTATACTGTTAGCATTTTTGTGAGAAGTTTTTATCCACGGGGAAATTTAAAAGAAACGGGGCACTTAATGTAAGAGTGCCTCTGGAGTACTTTAAAAAAAGAAAATGTACTCAGTAACTTTTTATTTCAGAAGCAGGGAAATCAATATCTCTGCCTTACAATGTAAGTACACAGTATTATTAGTGGTGTGGGCTTTAAAAATACCTGTAGTTGTAATTAGTTTCTCCTCTCCTTTAAAACTGAAAAAAGGTTACTTACTATGTTTTTTTTACTGTAGTGACATTTTAAGTACCAGTAGGAACACAAGTCTTTGTACTGAAAATTGCAACCTATTCACAAAGATTTACATGGGCAACTGGACCGTAGGTTATGGGCTGTATATTGACGTTCTACCAAAGGTTCCTGAAATCAATTTTTTTTCCATTTTACAGCAATAAACTTACAGCATCAGCTGCATACTGAACACTTTAATACTGCAGTACGAGGTTATAATGTGCAGATGACAAGGCATTCAGTTAGTGTGGGGACATTTTAAACATTTGTACTCTGTGATCGTGTCTGTCGTGTTACAGTAAAACAGTAGCCAGCAAATGGTTGGTTAAATATTTATACCAGATCCTTCAGATGGGTGGCAGGTTGTACCTCGCTGTACAGATTTAAACATGGCACACAGTATTGCTGCTGTCATTATAAAAAGTCTTATATATCGTATAAAAGTCTTTACATCTGAAAATCTAGACTTTCTGTAGGGGACATAAAACGTGGTGATCTTTTTAGTTCTGTGTTTCTGTCCCACCTCACTCTGGGCTAAACTCTCATTTATGATGTCATCAAGGGGTTTCACTTAGGGGCAGACTGGAACAGCAATTTGACTCCATCCCACGCCACTCTGTTCATGCAAATTGTAATCGAGTACTACCTGGTCATCAGGCTTTTTACTACATAATTATTATGTCAAAAGATTATTGGACATCCACTTTGGAAACTGGAAAGTATGTTGATGGTGAAAGTGTCGGTATCTACAAAGAAAAAAATGAAATAAAATAAACTCTACAAAAGAACAACAAGTTAATTCATGTGCTCTTTTGTATTTTGTGATGTTGACATAATATCGTTATCTGATTTGACATAATGTCACAGTTATCATTAATTATGGTATGTAGCAAAACCCCGTCACTGAAACTGGCCCACTTATCTGGAATAAATGTTAACAACATTATAAACACAATGGGACCAACCAGCCAATCTCAACACTGAGGTTTTCAGGTACAGTGGGGCAAAAAAGTATTTAGTCAGCCACCGATTGTGCAAGTTCCCCCACCTAAAATGATGACAAAGGTCAGTAATTTGCACCAGAGGTACACTTCAACTGTGAGAGACAGAATGTGAAAAAAAAATCCATGAATCCACATGGTAGGATTTGTAAAGAATTTATTCGTAAATTAGGGTGGAAAATAAGTATTTGGTCACCTCAAACAAGGAAAATCTCTGGCTCTCACAGACCTGTAACGTCTTCTGTAAGAAGCTTTTCTGTCCCCCACTCGTTACCTGTATGAATGGCACCTGTTTGAACTCATCATCTGTATAAAAGACACCTGTCCACAGCCTCAAACAGTCAGACTCCAAACTCCGCCATGGCCAAGACCAAAGAGCTTTCGAAGGACACCAGGAAAAGTATTGTAGGCCTGCACCAGACTGGGAAGAGTGAATCTACAATAGGCAAGCAGCTTGGTGTGAAAAAATCAACTGTGGGAGCAATCATCAGAAAATGGAAGACATACAAGACCACTGATAATCTCCCTCGATCTGGGGCTCCACGCAAGATCTCATCCCGTGGGGTCAAAATGATCATGAGAACGGTGAGCAAAGATCCCAGAACCACACGGGGGGACCTGGTGAATGACCTGCAGAGAGCTGGGACCAAAGTAACAAAGGTCACCATCAGTAACACACTACAACGGCAGGGAATCAAATCCCGCAGTGCCAGACGTGTTCCGCTGCTGAAGCCAGTGCATGTCCAGGTCCGTCTGAAGTTTGCCAGAGAGCACATGGATGATACAGCAGAGGATTGGGAGAATGTCATGTGGTCAGATGAAACCAAAGTAGAACTTTTTGGTATAAACTCAACTCGTCGTGTTTGGAGGAAGAAGAATACTGAGTTGCATCCCAAGAACACCATACCTACTGTGAAGCATGGGGGTGGAAACATCATGCTATGGGGCTGTTTTTCTGCCAAGGGGACAGGACGACTGATCCGTGTTAAGGACAGAATGAATGGGGCCATGTATCGTGAGATTTTGAGCCAAAACCTCCTTCCATCAGTGAGAACTTTGAAGATGAAACGAGGCTGGGTCTTCCAACATGACAATGATCCAAAACACACCGCCCGGGCAACAAAGGAGTGGCTCCGTAAGAAGCATTTGAAAGTCCTGGAGTGGCCTAGCCAGTCTCCAGACCTCAACCCCATAGAAAATCTGTGGCGGGAGTTGAAAGTCCGTGTTGCTCGGCGACAGCCCCAAAACATCACTGCTCTCGAGAAGATCTGCATGGAGGAATGGGCCAAAATACCAGCTACTGTGTGTGCAAACCTGGTAAAGACCTATAGTAAACGTTTGACCTCTGTTATTGCCAACAAAGGTTATGTTACAAAGTATTGAGTTGTATTTTTGTTATTGACCAAATACTTATTTTCCACCCTGATTTACGAATAAATTCTTTACAAATCCTACCATGTGGATTCATGGATTTTTTTTTTCACATTCTGTCTCTCACAGTTGAAGTGTACCTCTGGTGCAAATTACTGACCTCTGTCATCATTTTAAGTGGGGGAACTTGCACAATCGGTGGCTGACTAAATACTTTTTTGCCCCACTGTATGCTAACAGTGCTCTCAAAATGCCCACAAAGAAAACCTTGAACTCTGCAGCTTTATTTTTTGACAAACAAAAGTATCAAACAAAATCCCCCGAAACTGAACTTAAGATACACCGCCACAAGAAGGGTGTGTGTTTAAGCTACAGTCCACCCAGACCCAGACCTTTTTTTTAACCTTTTATATTGAAGAAGACCTTCTTAACAGGTGTTACCTGTTAAGAAGCACTCCCTTGCAGAAAGCGAGAATGAGCAGATTCAAGTGCACATCTGTGCAAGTCTTTGGGGTGTGAACTCTGATGCTAAGCATGCTGTGGAGATGCATGCAGTCTGCGGGAGTCAAGGGTGTCTGAGAGGTCTTTCAACTCACTCCTGTTTGCTACATATAATGTAGCAAACTGTCAAGATGACTGTTCACAGTAGCCCAAAGTGGCCCTCAGGCTACTGGGAAATGACACGGTGCTCCAGACAGCCAATGGTTAAAGTTAATCCCAGCGCTCTTGATGAAGCGAGTACAAGTTAGAAATTATATTTTTAAATAATGCTTAAACAAAATTTGTTATTTATTATTACGCTCAGCAACATTTATGAATCAAACAAAGGCAGACCATCAGGAATGAGCTTAAGACTCTAAGAACAACTGCATAAATGAGGCACCTGTATTACTTGCTGTACTTTAAATACAGCAAGTAAGAATTTCAATTCTAAACATGGTATGGAGAACATGTGGCAGACTTGCACTCCTTTCGTCAGTTTATTTAAGGGATGCATATATAAAACACACAAAGCGGGGACTGCCACATAGCTGGCAAAACCTATAACCAGCGTTCTGAGGTTGTGATGGAGAGCGCAGGGCATTACTTTCATAAACACACACGGGGGACATGACTGTCAGCCTGTGACCATTTTGGTCACACCAACTGACAGGACTGGCACCCTAGTTGTTCATTATGTGTAATTTCTGGCCTCCTTTACACTGTTAAAGTGAAACTGAAGAATAAATGGATTTACTGAACTCACAAAATGCACAAGCTCTCTGGCCTGTGTGCTTTTTGCAGCCGGACTTCAGACTTTTGAAGGATACTCGTGCAAGGAGCGACACAGTATTTATCAATGAGATTATTTATCAATGATCTGGACTTCTGGCATTCAGTGTAGGCTGAATTTTCCAGTGCACTAAGGATTACAGCTTGCACATGTCAACACCAAGGCACAACATCTGAAAAAGCGTACTTGAGAGACAGTGAAGAATTATTTTATTTTGAAAAGAGAGCAATCGGAACTGCATTTATTTTTTGGGCCAATGTTTGCTGCTTTCAGCTGTGATGACAAAACATATTTAGCATTTAAGATTAACACTTTAATCCTTCATATTTCCACTATCACAGCACTAATATACCAACAGTCATAAATTGTTGTCCATCCGTTCCTGGTTGCTAAAAGTATGCATACAGCCAAACCAATTAAAAGAAGTCCAACTTTATAACTGTGAAGCGTAACCGCAGCAAATGGGAACGTTGCCTCACAGTTTACTACAGCCAAGCAGTCTGAAAAGAAGATGGAAATAAATTCTGCAATATTTTTGTAAAGGTGCAGAGCACCTGCTCACTGTCTACACCTGGTTAGTTAATGTACCAGAAGCGATGAGCGCTGATTCGCATTACTCACATTTTAGACTTCTTTATTATTTTTCAGAGAATATTCTGTCACCACTCATGATCACTTGAGTCACGAACAGAAGGTCACAGGATTTATTCAACACAAGATTTGTTTTATTAAGTCCAATAACCGACTGAAATGTTTCCCCTCGAGTGCTCAATTTAATATCAGTGAACTTAATAGTTCACAGATGTTATTTGATATTTTTCTTTACAATAAATTCATAGTCTGGTTGAGAATCCGTGTAGTCAAATCAAAAAAGGAGTCCTCGGGGTTTGCTTTCAGAATGGGTCGAACGGTTTTCTTTTTGCAAAGTGTGTTTGCCTATTCTTAACTTGTCTGACAGCAAGTTCAAATGGAAACCTGGCAAGCTGCGTCTTGACAGAGATCGCCCTCCCAACACACTTGGAGAATAAGAAAAATGTATGGTTTGAGGCGTACGCAGCGAGGCAAAGGGTGTCTTTCTCTGAACAACTGACATTTTCCTCTAAATTGTTTCACGCTTTGTTAAGACACTCTGATTGCAATGTCAAGGAAACAAACATAAAGTCTCTAAACAAACAAATCCAACGGGCCCGGCGTGTCGCGTACGATTGCCAACCTTTCCTCAGCACTTCTTTTGCAAGCGAATGTCAGGGATTGAATAACGCTGCAGAGCAAAGAACCTGTCATGTTAAAGAACATGTAAGACTTTTTTTAATGCACACAACATTTTGCTCATGCAAATGTCTGGAAATGAACACAGAGACATCGATTAAGTGTACTGCTTTGGAAAGACTGCTAATGGTAGCTGAAATATACGAATACCAATATGCTGTGGACATTCCTCAGAAAGACATGCACAGTAACACGTATCAGCTCAGACCTTCCCAAACCCCTACATGCCTGCAAGTATTAGAACGACAGGCCTCAGATGCCTCGGCAACGTCTACTTGTCTGAGACAAAAATGATGGTAAGCGTGAAGCTGGAGGGAAGCCAAAGATGACACGACACTGATCTCAGCACCATTGTCTCTTTTTCAAAGAAAGGGGGGGGGGGGGGGTTCTAGCTAGCTGCAAAGAAAGCCTGAAGGCAAAGCGAGGAGGAGAGGGACATTCGAGCAGAGAAATACTTCTTCACATCTCTGGAGAAGAAACTACTGGCCAAAGCTCACTCTTGTGCAATGTTTCCACTCTGTGGCAGACGAGAACGCAGTCAAATAGTATCGCAGATGTACCGTGCTTTATTTTCTTCTAAAAAAAAAATGTTTACAAATGGATGCACTTTTTAATACTTGATGAGAGGAGCTGTTCATTTTAATCCGATTCAAATTCGCTGGATTCAAGATAATATTTTCCCTGGATGAAGGACAGTGACCCCTGCTATCACACAAAAGGGTCGCACACATTCCAATAAGATGATCTGAGAAAATAAATAAATAAATAAATCACACTGCTGTTTGCTGAAGAATGAACTCATTCAACTCGCTAAGAGGAAAAGAATTGGATAAGAGTTAACCTGGGTCAATCATAAAGTCGACTCTGAGACTCGGACAAAAAGGAATAACTGGAGTCTTCCTGCAACGGTGACAACAATCGCTCGCTCCATGAGAGCGTTTCTTAAAAAAATATGGGACCACTTTTTCTAGAATAAATGTAATTCACAGAAAAGGTCAAAGGTGAACGACGCAAAGACAGCTGCTAATATACCGTGTAGATATCCAATTTTTTAAAGTTACCTATAATTAACCTTGTCAGATTCGTGTTCACATCAACACATCCAACAGTTTTCACTCCTACATGTCGTTTATATCACGTCCATTAAAAGCATCCATCCTGAATCCACGTGATTATCACGAAACGTGCGCGCTTCAAAGCAACGCGCATGCATCTTCGCAGTATCTTCCCCACAGTGAATAAGAAAGCACGAACATGTGTTTTCACATCACGGTCCATTTTCTGTCGTGTTTTTGTTTGAGGTGTTGGCACAGCAACACCAATTACACACGGAATATAACACCAACATATAAAACTCATTATTATCCCATGTGAGGTGGGATTCCTGCTGATGTTTGCTCAGCTTTGCTTTTTCCATTCACACTCTTGCCTCTACACACTGTGCAGACATCACTGACCTACTCTCACGCTGCACCTCCTCCACTGTCTTTCACTTGGTAACAGTGCAGTTTGTTTAGTCCTTTCTCTCCACCTGTCAGCACCTCCCATTGCCCGTGACATTTACTTTATATACATTTTCCAATGCAGCGGGTTCAGCGAAAACGGCCCATTTCACGCGGCGGAGCACGACAGTCAATCCTTCAAGGAAATCATTGACTAACTCTAAACTTTGCCATCATCACTCGCTCTCTGACTTTACATTGCACTCCTGGAAGTGACCCTCAGCTGGTAATTCTGCTCTTTCTTTATTAGTAAGGTATGTAGACAGCTAAGAATACCTACTATCTGTCATAGTCAGAAAAAAAATCCTATTACTTAAATGTGCTAGGCCTAAACAAATTCTTTCTCAGACTACAAACGCAGCTTGTTAATTACTCGTGGTGCTCATGTGCCCACAGAGACATATATTAACAGTCTCTGTATAGACATTAATCTCGAGAGTCTAAAGTTGAAAACCTTAGAAAAAGTAAATCTAAATCAAGCAAACACGCCAAACATCTGGTTGTTGAATAAGAGGTTATTTTCTCCTTTTTGTTAATGTGCGTTTGAATTTTGAACAGTTGGCGGCCAAACAGAAATTTTTGCTGACGATACATAAGAAGGGATGAGTCTTAAAGAATTAAGAGAACGTACAGGGCTTGAGCTGCGGCTCTGTATGGATGCTTTCTATGTTAGGATCTGCAGCCTCTGTAGGAGATATCCATATTCAGTAAACATGATATTACAGATTGCTGACCTAGTGTGTAATCACCCCCTGGAGATAAGAAAACCACCTGCTAAACAATATCATTGAAAATATGTTTTCTTAAATAAAACAACAAGTTAATACAGTAAAACAAACAAAAAAAACTTTCAGTTTTCTGTTTTTTGGGGTAAGAATTCACGCAGCTACACGCATGGATCTATGTGCACACGCACGTGGAGTCTTACAACCTTAAGTCAACACCTACAAGTTGTGGCTAAATGCGCCCAGACAGGAAAAAAAAAAAAAGCACAAAAGCCACAATTTCTCCATCAGCCTCAACTTGCAGGTTGTGTGGTCTACTGTCTCCTAGATCACAACCAACCCCCCTCCTTCTTCTCCTCCTTTTTTCCCCTTTTCTCCAAACTTCCCCTATTCCCACTGGTCAGTTAGTCTAAACGAATGTCAATCATTCCAACCCAGCTGTTGGCTCAAAACAAAACGGTCTCTAGACAAAACTATTGCCGTCTACGACCTTAACCTACACAAGACAATGATAGACGTGAACATGTGTCCTGGAAAAGTTTAACTGTGATGAAGACAAACTGCCGTGCTCACCTGATATTAATATGTGCAATGTAAGAAAGCATATTACTCTGAAACTCTGAGTTTTTGCAGTAAATTAGGCTTACCATCGGCGATCCCTTTTTCTTTTCCTTTCACTTTTTCCTGCTGCCATAACAGCATTTAAAAATCCTCCTTTTGGGGGGGGAGAAAGTTGTGTGCTTTTCTCAGAAATGTTGGATGAACTTCAGACCACCCTGCCCAAGTCCCATCTGGTGTATCCCAGGCCATGCCAGAGGTAGTAGGAATGTGAGCGTGTGTAGTGTTTTCCCACTGGCCCTCTCTAACCATTGCTGACAATCTGCTCCACAGCTTAGACATGAATAATTGGAGAAACCATGTATCAGTGTCGAATGACTCTCTGGTTGCTGTTGTTCACCTCCAAGAAGAAGTGTAAGAGAAGAAATCCTACACTGACCTCAGGCGTTTTCTCCATGGTGAAAGAAACTGTTAATTCCCCGAATCATTAAAACAAAAACAAAAAATGGGGGAAAGAGTAAACGATTGTGTATATGGCTAAGATAAGATAAGTCCCTAGTTGAAAGCGCTGGGTGTTGTGATTGCTTCTAACAAGCTGTGACTGACACAGTGCAGTAACACGACAAAACAAAGTGGTACTGGCCTGGGACTTAAGTAAGTCATTATTAGTTGAGTAATGAGCCTTTCTGCGTAGTGGGAATGTCGTGCAATGTCTAGAAGTACTGCTGTTCACAAAGCTAGGGGGGGAAGTCCGCTATCTTGTATGACTTAACAGGATATGACCCAAAGTTATGTCATCTGCTGTCGTTTCTGGTCATTTACAACCCACAGAGGGTATGTCAGACTACTCCCATAAAGTATCTGAAGGAGACAGGACTCTGATATTTTAAATGTATATGATACTACGCATGGGTAATAAGTTTCACTAGAAAATACTTTTGTTTTACAGGTCAAAAAAGTAGGAAAAGGGGGGGAAAAAATCTAGTGTCCAGCCTAACTTTTTAATCCACGACTGTGAATGTGGAAACTGGTAGCCGAGTGGCAGCACTATAGGATCTGGCCCTGGGAATGGGAGTGCGGGGCATGGTAAGAGGTTTAACTGCTATGTGAGAACTCGAGGCTTCTAAGGTCAGCAGCTCAGTTATAGTCACTGTGTGACTGGCACAGATTGGGCGTGCAGCAGTGTCCGCATGACTCCCCAGTTCTAGCCCACACCATGGCACAGAGTAGCCCTGTACCAGCGCACCGACACACCAAACACACTCAGGCACACATACTGTACTCGGCTCTCACCGATTCCACGTGCTGAACCACACTGTGGCTATTTGGTGAGACTTTAAGGTCAGAGAAATTCAGCAAAGCAGATACAAACACAGTACTTTTTTTTCCCACATATAACATGTTATTCCTTTAAATCTCATTTCAAATATTAAAGCCCAAATACCTTTTGTCACAGCATTTTTCAAAGTTAAAGACGCGAAGTGTCGATTAACCGCGTCTGACAACGATTTTTTCGGCTGTTTTTGTGCTCACTCGTGACTCGTATGTTAACGGGAGTGAGAAAAGTTTGACTCTTGACAAGTGCTTGATGATTTAAAAAGCAGCTGAACGTCATGCAAATGGGCCACTTTCAACGTGAAATGAAATCTGCCCCAGGGTGAATCGCAGAACGTCTTCCGTGCCTTGGCCTGTTCACATCAGTGTGTGTCTCACTGTGTCCATTCTCAAACTAATATTCTGCCTTTATGGATAAATAAGCCTTTTGGGAGAATCTTAGAGTATATAAGCACACCCATCCCAGTGAAGCATCTGAGTGCACATCAGCTTAGTCTTCTATATGATCGTGTTTATGCAAGATAAACTCAGGTTACCCTGCAAACAGGTGGATGATACTAAAAAAAGGGTTTTATGCTGACTGCTGCAGAAATAATCTGTTTGATTTTTTTTTTTTTAAAAGACACTAAATGTATCAAAATCTATTTTTCTTGGATGTGATAAAAGCAGATATTCTCTGGAAGGCCAAAGTTTTAAGTGAGGGTTTTGACAGTCTGCTAATCTTGTCACGTGTGAGGTGCCATGTCTCTTCTATCCCCACAAACTACGCAGAGAAAACTCGCCTGTGGTCAAGGATGGAAAACACAGGACATAGTGGTCACACTAACTAGCATCATCTCATCAATGCCTGACCACTAAAAGTATCTTGAGTCTATATTAGTTTTCCTGTTTTGAAAATTGCCCATGTCTCCAGCTCCATCTGCAAAGATCATCATATGTTTGCATTTTAACCAAGAAGATTTTCCTCTCCGTATCTTCAAGCAATCCATCAATGAAATGTACGCCTGGACCTGCTGCCCTTTTATAATCAAGCGTCTCTTAATTGTGGTTTGTTTGGCATCCTGATGACACGAGAACTGTACCTCCTTCAAATGTGAGCACGCCAAACGCATTTTGAAAGCCTCTCCAAACCATTCAATCTTCAAAAATATCCATCACAACCATGTTATTACACAGTATGAGCCCCATAACAGCCCACATCAGGGGCCACCGAGCTCTTCTTAACAAAGGTGAGTACCAAGCTCTGTAATTACTGATGGTTCAACCCATAAAATCAGCAGCTACACTATGCATCTTCCAGTTTAAAGACATGTAAATTTGTGCAAAAAAAAAAAAAAAGTACAGCTTTGCTCTATAAGCTTAAGTTCAAAGACATTTTGAACCCATCATGCAGGATGACCACAAGTGGGCATAAGCCAAGTAAATGTTGCACTACATTTACATTTAATGTTTTCACGTTTTGTCTCCTATTTATACACAAGAAAGAGCTGATGGAAGACCATCCTGCACTCTCAGACAGTACTGCACCACCATGTGGTACCCACTAACATAGCAGGACTCCAGAAGGATGTAACAGGGTACAGAGCTCAAAGCAAAGCCTGGCTTAGCTCAAATCTGGATGTATCAAACAGAAATATAAAGAAAACAAAACTCTCTTTTAAGAGGGACGAGCGGTCAGCTATCTAAGCTTCCAGGTTCGCGTGATCTCACTACACTACACTGTCATGAGAATCCTATCTTCTTGGCTCATGCTAAAGTGATACCCTTTGAGGTGTGGCTTTGGCCACAGGATATCCTATGTAGTTGGGAAATCCCTCTATCAACGGTGCTCCCCGCCCTGCTGCACGTCAGGGCTAATCAGTCCTTAAGGCCTGGTAATGAGACGCTTGCCACCACTGTCTGCCAGGCAACGCCAGCCTGAGCCCGCACTAACTCTGCTCCTTCTAATGAGTGGTAATCACCCAGAAGCTCCCCACAAACCACTGCAGGGATGCCAGCACGCACATAAGGCAGGCAAGCCAGAAGACAGGAGGGTTGGGGGGGAGGAGGGAACCAAAGGAAATGGTTAGATGGAGCTGCTTAAAAAACAAATTTTAACATTTTTGCACTGTGCTCAAGAAGTAAGGCTCCTTTGAAACTTAAAAAAAAATGCCGTTTGATACATGCCAGGAACTAAGTCAGCAAAATGATAAAATCCTCAGATGGGCTGCACACTGAAGAAAAAAGAAAAGAAACATCACTCCTCAATAAATTTACACACATCCCATTTGCTATCCTGTTGCTCTTGGCTTACTGCCTCACTTAATGGAGCGCTGAAAACAATAATTGCATCTGAAAGGAGCTCTGCTCTTCAGGATCAAACCGATGATAGAGATTTTAAGGATATTGCAGCAATTAAATAGCAACCGCTATATTTGCTTCTTCCGGATGCTGCGGCGCGTCTGTGATTAGTAAATCCCAGTTGCATGACTGTGGGCAGCCTTCCTGTATATGTCGCATGTGTGCTAAAGAAAAACAAACCCTTGACTCAGTGTAAGGACTCACATCCAGCACAGTTTACAAGACCGCAGAATGACAAGCCTTTTACCAAAACTTAAATTTAAACCAACAGAGTCGTCTCAGAGAGCACTCTAAGCCCTCACGGGGTCACCTGAGCAAACAAATCATCCCCTTTGCTGACAGTTAACGCCATATCTAATCAAGGTGCTGTAACCTTAAGGTAAGTAAGGCAAGCTCAGTGAGCATCTCCAATTCAAGCTCTAATGATAACGGATTTAGCAGAACCAGCACCTGCCACAACAGGCTGAGGGAAAGAAAATGAGTGTTCACATTCTTGTGGCAAAGGATGACAATTTAAGCGGGTGCTTGGCTACGCCAGGAATCCCACCCCACCCTCAGCTACAGCAGACTAGAGGCAGGAGAGATTGTGTTTATGTTACACTTATGCTCCACCGCACTTTGGAAATTGGGTATGCAACATTGACCCTCTATTTTGAGTAAATCAGTACCCAGGGATGCCTCGTGCTCATGGAATACTTATTTGAACAGGTTTGTGTTAGTATGCCCCCTGGTCAAAGCTGAGCAAGACTGTGCTGGAGTGTCACCGGTGTCGAGTTTCTGGGAAGCCGGCCACGGGGCAGTCACATTTTGTATCTGTGTCACCTGCGCAGGCTCTTTCAGTATGTTTCATGTTCCTCAGCAGCAAGGCTAAATCATTCACTGACACTCATTCATATTCCTTTCTCCCTGGGCCACAGAATAATAAATCTGGAGTATTGTAATACCACATGTCTCTCTGCACTACACATGCCACAGATAGAGAACAGACTGACATAGGTAATTGAAAGCAAGTGCTAACTGAATAAGTAAATATGCATTACCATTAGAACCATTAGGGCTGATTTTGGTGCCAATTTGGCACGTCATCTTTAATACAAGTGCCTGCCAAAGGGCGACACTGCAACAGGAGGGGAGACAGAAACAGAGAGCAGTGATACATTTGTCCTTCTAATGCAATTTTAGAAATGAATTGAAACCAAAGACCAAGAGGCAGAGAGAGAAACTACTTGACACGTGCATGAGTATTAGACATGATGATGCTTTGCTCAGAAGGGGCTGAGATATTTCCATCACACGGAACTACTGCAGGTGTCATACAACTTGCTTGCATCACCCAGTTTCCAAAATTAGTGCCAACACTTTGTGCAACACTCCACCCCCACCCCCCAACAAAGAAAAAAATATTACCCAGAGATCTGAAAAACAGTTACTGTGAGATACATAGCGTTTTACTACTTCCAAAACTTCTTTTGCCTTGACTCAATAGCGAATACATACTATTCAGATAACATTTGCCTCCAGGAGAATGTAAAACCCACTTCAACAGGTCGGCAGGTCTGACATACTAGGTTAATGGGCCCTTAGGGGACAGTTCTTGTGCTCTCTTGCAGATTCACATCAGTTCCCAGATCACCTAACACTCCTGGATCCTGCACAACACCCATACCTACCATAAATTTGACTCTGCTGGCAAAGCTTCAAGTGTCATCACTCTGCAGTCTACAACCGTTTGTCTCTGTGTGTCTGTGTGTGTGCCTACCCTGTAGGGGAGCACTAATAGCACCCATCAACAGAGATATTTGTAGATAATACAGAAAAGCACCAAGATCTTAAATGTGTTTAATGTGCATTTCCACTTGCACAGGTACATTCCAGTCTGTGGGTTTCTTTTCGGATTAAAACTCTCCAGCTCCAGGTGAAATATGGCTGCGGTCCCACCTGACATGCTGACCTCATTTGAATGACCTTGGCTTCCCAGCACTGTTAATGTTCTTCTGTAACTAAGACAGAAAAGGAAGCTAAGAGTGTAGAGTGTACGAGTAAGCAAAGTGCAGCATGAGTAGCCACTCTGAAGTGGAGGTCATAGTGGGCTACACCTAAAATCCAAGGCGTTCCCTGGGAATGACTTACTTTGAAATATACACCCGTGTGCGCTTTCTAAATGAAACAATGTTAAGTGCGGGACGCGATTCACGAAACGCTAAATTTTTCAGATTAGTTTCCTGACACGTGTTCCAGCTGTTTTCGTTTCTCCCGTTTTTATCTGATGGAGGTAGCAGAAGAAGAAAAAAACTGCCAAAGTTGTGTGATGTTTTTGCTGGATGGGGGGATTTTTTCTGTGCAAGCTGAGCAGACGTTTCGGCCACCAGTTCAGTCAGTCAGATCGCTTTATTGTTACCAGCTGTTGAGTCTGAGGCATATACACTCACCTTTCGGCTCCACGGCTGTTTTCAGAGTCGACTAAGGATATGATTTTACAAGTGTTTCAGCAAAATAACCCCTTGACCGCTACCTGCCACTCAAACGTGCTGCGCTCACTGAACAGTGGGCGCTGGCTCAATTGTCAGGGAAAGAATGGAGGGGAGGGGGCTCTCACCGGTCAAAATCATACATACTTCCACCTATATTATATTAGATTATATTTGATTTAATGTCATTCTAAGATAACCAACACACTGCTACTTTTTTTTAATTAGCAGCACCTTCACTGAGGTAAATTCTTGAGCAGACAACCGGCTGCACACACCAGCTGTGAGGCCTCCAGGTGATACCTCGCTGACCCGAAATCAGTGTTTTAAAAAAATAAACTTCCTTATTCCACTTTCTAAACTCACTAAAGAGTTTTCAGTGACTTACGACATTTAAAAAAAAATACCTGCTTTGAACCAATCAAATCAATGAAAAGTAGCATCATGGACTTAACAGTGCGTCTGTCATCTCTTACCCGAAATATGCTATGGTGGGTCCAGGCAAGTTGAGAAGATACACTATAACTGTGAACGATAACCATCCCAGGAGTAGGTGTCCATCCAGCATTTTGCTGCGGCTCCAGGGCAGATCATTTCGTTTCTCCTGAGTAGCTGTGTAAAATCCCTTGTTGAACGTTCAACACTTCTTATACAGAGAGGAGCTGCTCTGCGCTCCTCCCATCAGCGGAGAGAGAGGGGGGGGGGGGGGGAGGGAGCAGCACCGCGATACATACAACCCAACTGATTCACAATTCCCCTCTCATGTTTCAGAAAGATTATTCATCTCAGTGCGTCTTAATTTATGATTGGTGTGACAGTTTCTCCTCTGTGGGCGTTTTAAGCACCACGCAGTCGGTGTTTGTGCAGATTGAAGTCACTCTGAGCCGGACTGGACGGTGTGATAAAATACCTGCACTCAGTGACTGTTTATTTCCAGAATGGCAAACCAAGAATTGGTTTGAGTGCAGCACAAGCAGCACTGAAATATCGCAGCAGTGTTATTGTAGTCTATACACTGCCCTACATAGAAGTCCAGGTGTGTTTTTGTTTTGGATTTGGTGTTTTAAAATGTCTTTCATGTGCACGTGTTGGAAACTAGCTGAGGGTTATTGTTACAAGTACTCTACTCAGATACTCAAATACTATAAGTATACTTAAGTATGCACAGCTGATGAAAAACCCTTACCACAAGGGCACCGCTGACTACAGAGGAAGATCATGTGATTTTACTGAAAGCACCAGAGCAGCTTCTGGAGTAGTTTTTATTATTATTATTATTATTATTATTATTATTATTATTACAAGTGTATTTTGCATGGCAATTGTGTTATAAACTCATGTTTGATTTGTTTAGGTTAGAAGTTTTATATTGCTGTTATGGGCAATTCACTCACACTCATTTCTGATACTTTACAAGTATAATTTTACTCGTAGCATAATTTTACCTTAGAACTGAAGAAGCTTCTCGGATGAGAGGTGAAACGTCTTCAAGTAACTTAAAGAAGTCCAGACGCTTTTCTTTGCAAGCTCCTTTGACTATAATTTTACTCAGATTACTACTTACAATAATGTTGTTGTTGTTGTTTTGTTCTTTTTTGTATAAGAAAAAGATTGTGTGCATCCCTCTGTAGACATTTCTATCCTCCAAAGTGTGTCATACCTTGGTTCTGTAATCAGGATTTTGGGGTAGTTCACACATTTACAGCTTCCTGTTTTGTAGATCTTGCCTAAAGAGTGTCTACTGAAGTTAAATATCCGTCAGGTCTTGCCTTTTTGCAAGACGCGGTGATCAGTTCTGCTAAACCAGCTGCGCTGAGGTGAGTTCACCCGCAGTTCACAATGAAGTAAATTTGTCCGCAAATATAACTGTAGGCGATTTCACAAGAAATCTGAAAGCAGAAGATGAAACCTTTAATCGCTTTGCAAAATATCATATTGAGCATCATAAATCAATTGGCAAGCTATCAATCATTCAAGGAAGTAATGTGAACCTTTTGGCAGGCCTGCTCCTGAAAAATATTTACTCTTCCTACGCACCGATTGCTCAAGATTTTGAGATTACCAAAAGTTTTGGTTATTGTCACAGAATGCCTTCTTTAACATGCGATCACCTCTGCCTCACTGGTGTTTGAAACATGTATGCTTGTAGAACATATATGGCCCATGAACATATACAACTGCAAAGCTTTATTTAATGAATGCACATTTTATCCTCTGATGATACACAATTAGGTTGTTATTTATTTTTCCCAGAAACACCCGGCTGATAAAACAACAGCGTTCATAGATTTCTACACAATCAGTGCAATTACAGTGGGAGTGAGAAGCAGCACTGGTTGACATAGCTGACCTCTTGATTTGTAAATAATATCCACTTACTGTTTGCCAGCTGAGAATATCTTTAGGCAGGGACAACCCTTCTTAACTCCTGTGTAAACACCTTTCAATCGCTCAGCTACCAACTAACATCTTTTGTGTCCACACACACCTTGATTTTTGGCACGTAAACAGAGAGAGGGATCTGAACTTGGGACGAGTCCAGGTTTTGCTCAGCTACACCTGGGGAGCACTCCTGCCAGGATTCAAGATGAAGTCTATTCATTCCCAATCTCAAACAATATCCAGCGCATTCAGCGCAGATGGGCCAAGTGACTTCGCCGAGCCAACTTTCTACTTACTGTGTGTAAACACAACAGCACCTCAAATTAAAGATTAAAGCCAGCAAGTTTTAAAATTATCATTGCACGCTCTGGGTGATATTGGATCTGTGCTGATCACTCCCCAAAAAGACACATCAGCAGTTATTAATCTTTCAAATTTTTTGCGCAATTAATCTTTCGTTCAGAGGTTTTAAGCACTGACTGAACTAGTGTGGAAAAGTATTTATGAGCAGAACTTTGGTATTTTGGGTTAAATGCTTATTAGCTTTCTAGGAGAATATGCAGCTGGTTACCTTAGCTGAACAGAATACAAGCTTAGCTTACATTTGGCTGACCAAAGGTTAAAAAAAAAAATTTAAATCCACCTACCAGCACCTCTAAATATCACATATTGGTTTAACAATCCATAGAAAAATCAAGGTAGTTTGACATTTTACATTGATTTATGTGTTGGAAGAACACCACCACAGTCCACAATAAAACTACGTGTTGATGTTTTTATACTCTAGTTTTTGCAATCAGCTAAAGCTTCAGAAAGAGAAGGAGATTGTGTTGTATTTAAAATATACCTCCCTGTTTCCACCCTTTTTATTTAGGCGATGCTGAATATAAAGATTAAAAGATCTTCTCATCTTACTGCCCATCTGAATGCATATTTCTAGTCACTTTGTCAAAGCAGGTTAATCAAGACAGCTCAAGCTGTAGTTCTTGCAAGTTTATTTTTTGCATGATTTCCCTTTCAGTTTGGACAGTGCTCAATATAATCTGAAAATTCGCACAGGTGAGCACATGAAAGCACAGGAATGCGCTTTTTTTTCATCATTATAAGCTTGTCAGTCCTTCCTAAAGGGCAGTTATTCAAAAGCCTATAGGCCCCCTGTAAGGGCCTTGCTTCTTAATAACACCTGGTGTTAAGGAGATCAGCGGGAGGGTTTGTCAGTACATGACAAGAATGGACACTAATCCCAAGCAATACCCACTGGTCCTGCATGTCTCTTGAGTGGGATAATTGATTCCCACACCCTTCTTAAAACATGCTCGCCCCCTCTTCTCAGACCGAGCAACCGAGAAAACAGAGCTTGTTTCATTCTGGCGTCGAGGGAACACCGCTATGAGGACAAAAGCGTGTGCTTTTTCTTTTTCTTTTTTACTTTCTTTTTTCCCCCTAAAGCTCCTATGAGAGTTGAACTGAAGGCTGTCATAAGTGTTGTAGGTGGTAGTAGAAATTTGTTTGGTAATAGACCCTAATCTCTTCAGGTTGTCTGGAATATTCCTCTCTTTGCTGTTGCAGATCCCGTAGCTAGGCCTCCTCCTGCTTCACAGACCTTCTCTCAGAGGAAAACATGCATATAAGGGAACTAAATGCATTTTTTAAATAGATTAAGACAAGTAATACAATGCAGAAAAAGAAACAAAAGCACACAAAAAAATTCCACCAACTTTGTTTCAGCTCCAAGTGTGACCAGAATACTCATTTCAGATTAGAGTGTTAGACTGCAGTGTTACATTTCTTTGCAATTACAATGAGGTTCCCTTTGGGCTTTGAGGTTAGTCTGACCATTGAAATAAGTTGGAATGTAGTGTAGGATGTAAATCGAGTCTGGGGTATTTCCTTGAGAAGGCGAATGCATTCAAAACATCTCAGTGTTACGGCACATATTTTAAGAAACAGGGTATACAAGGCAAATTAGACAATAGGAGGTGATCTAGAAAGATGTAGGCAATTAGCTTAATTCAAGGCAGATTGCATCTCGTAAAAGGTATGCAAAGTTCACGCAGAAATATGGTTTTGCATTCTATATAAAATGTCATTTTGAGTAAAGAGCAAAGATTAGATTCCTCCTCCCTCTCCTCAGAGACTTGTGTATTAGCCTTGGTCTGACCTTGTCTTGATATCACATCCCTGGAGAGGAATGTAAATCGTATCCGTCCAATCCCAACCCAGTTACCACCAAACTCCTTGTTCTCACCACCTCTACTCCGCTGCAGGGCCACATGATCTTTTCCATGTACCAGACATAATTTGTGGCTTAGGTTTGGAGGCTGACGGTGCGTCTGCGCCACTCTGCTGTTTCAGGCAACCGGCGCACCATCTGCAGCAGTTCTCAGCATTCAGGATACATACAGGAAGAGTCCGTCTTCGTGGGCTATCACGAGAGCTCTGGAAACCTCCAATCGCATCCGAGACAGCAACAGTTTGGGGATTACTGATCAATACATTTAACATGTTTTTCTTCCACTAGGAAGATTTTTTTTGCAAGTTAAAAAATAAAGGAGCAAAAAGCCCCACTAAAAAACACGCCGCTCTTAATTTAGGAGACACCATGATTGTTGTCTAATTCTCACTCTTGGATTTCTTGTGCAAAAACAAAACAGTAGCTGCTCTCTCTGTTGTGGAACTTAATCCCAGTCCTTCATTTGTGGCAGTTAACCTATCATCCATGCACATTTTCTAGTGAAGTGTTATGACACACCTGAACCAAATTGTATGCGAGCGTGTTGTGGCCTGAAAATGTTTAAGTATGCACATCTAAGCCACTGCTGCCATGCAACTGCATAATGGATACTTTCCTTCCAAAAGGCATATTTTGGATCGTTTCATTGTATAACAAATTTGTTATGTAACAGCTGTATTAAAACAGTTTTGCTCACGCAAGCCTACATTATGCTTTCTTGTAAACAATGACATTAATATCAGACCGCAGGCTGCTATTGCCCAAGCAGCTTGAAACAATCCACCTCATGGTTTTCCAGCCACGTGTGAAACACCCAGCCTGAGAGGTGTTTGCAGAATTGCAGTTTTCTATTTGCCCTTGAACAAGCATTGCTATTCATCTAGGTTGACTTCATTCGACTGAAGAGAGCACCTAGAATGACACAAAGCAGTCTCAACAGTAAAAGCCAAGACATGTCAGCAGTTCTGTGCCAGGAAACTACAGGTTGCTGTACATAGACAGACGGGATGGTAAATGTATAGTGAATGGGTCACGGTCCTGACCGGCAGGTGTTGTTGATGGAACGGTATGATCTGCTTTGCTTAGCATTAATGAAACAAGACAGAGTCCAGCCGAGCAGCTGCAGCCGGTGCAAGTCTCCCCCTCTGCTGATTGCAACCTGGGATGACCCCAGGAAAAAGTGTCAATGTGTGGGAAAAGATGAGTGAAGAAGATCAAGAAGACAGAGGAGAAATGAAGACTTTGTCGTTTTCTCAGCAGCTGATAAAAAGCACTGCTCCCTGATATGACATGCAAGGCTGTTCCTGTAACGAAAGCTGTTTTGTCTCTTCGTGCTTTCTGGCCCCCAGAGCTTCATCTCACTGCCCTAATGTGTGACTTCACCACTAAGACAATTATCTGAGTCACTCTGAGGAAAAATCTTATGACCAAAGACCTCCACCAAAGACTGATTTAGACTTGCTTTGACCCACACAGAGAGACAATCATCTATTTGCTTCTCAAGGTTTCAGATCGTGACCTCCTAGGGAGTTGTTTTATTACATTTAGATCAAATTCAGCTTGACTTTAACTCTATGTCTACATATGTGTGTAACAGAACCCTGTATATCCTCTAGTACCCCTTTCACCGATGTGTTTTTGTCTTTTAGGCAATTTTAGTATTAGATATGTTTCCCTTTTATGCTAATACTTCTCTAAAGGACTTCTCTTTGAAGCTCTAATAATGTCTTTTAGATAAACTAAGCAGTTAGTTTTAGATTTGTGACTCTACACTCAGTCAAAATCCTCAAACTTTGCAGCATGAACTTTCTGGGTGACATCTGATAACTAGAGTAATTTGAATTCATTTGAAGTTACTTGTCCAATTTTTCTCCAATTTGCAAAGCAGATTCCTCCCTCACTATATTTATAACTGGCTTCTAGGTTGAGATCTGGTGACTGAAGGCTATAACACACAGTATTCTCACTCATGTTTGCTTCTATTAGTTTATCCTTTCAAAAATGTCTTTAATCTTTTCGTTGCATCTGCTTGGCCCTCCATTCTACTGATCGGCTAAGATGCCATATTACAATAAATGACGTGCTTTAGGTGTGTAGTTAAACACAGCAAATGTGACGTCAACATGAGTTTGAAGTTCCTGATTTCCCTTATCAGGAGGCTTTTTACACCCTGTATTGCCAAGAGGCAAGCGGGGCAGATAGAAACGTCAACGCCTGTGGTAATGCCCATCCTGAAGATAAAGTCAAAGCAGGGGCAGAGCCTTAGCTTTGTTTCCCATGTCTGGAGATCGTCAGAGAAGCACAAGGGAAAGTGATGAGTTGTTTCCAGGTGTGAGCTCGTGGGGCGTGTCACATCTTATTGAGGCAGCACACAGCAAACATGTGGTATTGTTTTTAATGATCATTTACAGGAAAGAGCATTTGTGGTTGCGACACAGCACAACAGATGATGATGATGAGAGAGATCAGTGCAGGCTGTCGCAAATGCTCAGCTTACATCTGTTTTGTTTGTTTTCTTCTGTGCTCGCCAGAACAATCAGAAAACATTATCAAAGTGAACCACCACAGATCAAGTCTGATTTGATAGAAATATTCAATAATGTCAACGACGCAGCTACATAGCTCTTTATTTCCTGACGTTTAACTTGTATTTGTTATCTGTTACTGCATTTCCAACCAATTGGGGTTTTTTTTAATCTAACTTTATTGAATAGATTTATCTTTGATTTTATCTTCTTTTATATTGCTTGACATCAACCTCCCTTCCTTAGAGATATAAAAGTGCTTGCCTTTTTTAAATTTCAGATCTTTACAAAAGCAACCAAAATGTGTGCATACACGCTTCAAATTTAGATTTTTTTTTCTATTAAAAGCTCAGCAGTGATAGAAGAGCGGATCACAATTCCACTACAGCGGTGACATCTAGTGGTGCTTTTGCATTTTCACGTAGCACAGACCTAGTTGAGTGCAGTAGCTGCATTAAATCCTTAAAATCCTTTAAATCCTTGTTGTATTTGTTACATCTTATGTAAACACTTTAGTGTAAGAATTAGCATTAACAGCTTCATGTTACACCAGGAAAATATTTGTGGAAAATTGAGTGAAGTAATGAAAATGTGATTAGTTCAGATATTTTTCTATGGCATGATGTTAGCGTGGCTGTGTTTTGTCAAACAGGGGGAGGCCGATGATGCAGAGCAATGACAAGACTCACTTGTCAGACACGACTCCCTTCTAAGGGTGCTTTTCTAAATGTCATCACCATCAGAGTGAGGTCACCATGGGCACACAGAGGTGCCCTGATGTCCTTCTGCTCGCTCCGGGGGAAAACCTGACTAGATGGGCTGCAGGGAATGAAGTAGAGCTGTGAAAGATGGAGAAAAGAAACTGAACACAACCTCATTTACGTTTTGTTAGTGAGCCGGTTATTATAAGAAGACATGTTGATCGTGTGACTATGTAGAAATAACAACATGTTTGCACTCAAATCTTTAAGGAGCTATTTCTACTTCCTGGTAAGTCTTCTATATTCAGGTGCCATAAGCTTAGCAGGCATCACATTTTTCTCATGTATTTAACATTCACTGGCTTGGCCTCAGTACCAGTGCTGACAGCTACTGACTCAGTCCATAGCTGCTCCAAATTCCAGATTTCCACCTCTGCGGTTGCCTAAAACCCACTGACTGGACAGTGCATTTCTCATTTTTATTTAGTGTTTGGTTTTATTTATTTATTAGCAAACAATTTATATTTATGGTAATAGTAGATGAGTTATTTAAAGCAGCAACGACAGTAGGATCCGCAACATTTATCTGACAGTTTGCCATCGTTTTGCTTTAAGAACTGCTTTAATTCTTCAAGGCATAGATTCAATAAGGTGCTGCAATCATACCTCAGAGATGTTCTATATTGATGTGATGACATCACACAGTTGCTGCAGATTGTTGGCTGTACATCCATGACATGAATTTCATTTTCCACCACTTCCCAGAGGTGTTTTATTGGACTGACATCTGGAGACTGTGGAGGTCATTTGAGGCTGTGGTGTTTAAACTGTGTTCACTTTGTACTAAGGGGCTTAAAGTTTGCCAAGAAAATATCCTCCAGACCATTGCACCACCACCAGCCTGAACCCTTGATGCAGGGCTGGATTTATCTGTGCTGTCTTGGTGTTTATGCCAACTGTGTTTAAGAAAAATCCCAGTAGATAACCAGTTTCAGAAATACTGAAACCAGACAGCCTGGCAACAACAACGAAATCAGTAAGATCACCTTTCTTCACCATTTTGATGCTAGGTTTGAGCTTCAGCAGGTCAACTTGTCCGTGTCTACATGCACACAGTTGCTTGCAAAGTTGCATTAATGAGTGGTTGAACATAACAAAGTGACTAGTGAATACATACTGTAGACTAATGCTGCTACTATTATGACTAATGATACATAATAACAACATGATAATAGTAATAATCCGATTTTGATTAATGTCCAAGGAAATAGCAATCTTCAGTTACTGTGGGGAAATATATCCTCTGCTCTTGTTTGAGATTTTTACTTAACATGAGAAAGTTCTCCTGTAGTACATGTGTTGTAAGCAAGTACATGCGGTACTTAAAATAAAAAAAATAAATAAATTTAAAAAAACTACTTCTTCTGTGGCATCATTCCTGTTTTAACTATAATAGCACATATACATACAAATCCATACACCAGTTAAGTCCAGGCAAGGAGTAAAAAGAACAAAAAAAAACCCAAAACGCAGAAACTGTATAAACTTCAGTGTCAGTAAAGAATGAATACTTTAGTAAAAGTAATTGTCTAATGATCATATTCAGGCAAAACATTTACAGACTTAACTGCATTCAAGTCATTTAAAGCTGCCTTACATTCATCAAGTGAGACTCGCTCCTTTAGTTTTAGATGATTCCAGGAGGAAGGAGCTAGGTGCAAATCTTAAGGCTGTTTTTCCAAATTCATTGTAGCAGATAGAAGGAATAACTCTTGGGTATATAAGACAATAAATTCCCACACTTATTGAATATAAGTCTGTAATTAAGATGGGAACAAACCAAGAATAGCCTTCTAAATAGGAATAAACCAGTGCTTGGGTCTATGACGCGACAATGCAGACAATCCAACCTAACGTGCAGTGGTGAGTAAGAGCTTTAAAGTTTGTACTGAATCTTAGTGCTCCGTGATAATGGTATTGCAGTTGATGTTGTAAAGTTAGTTTTATTTGAAAAGATGTGATTACCCTTTGCTTGACTTGCAATGTACAACGATGTCAACTAGATGGCGGTAACATCTAGTCTTCGACCCCATTAAAGGTGTTTTTTTCGTTCTGCGCTGGCTTTCAGCCTTCTGCGCCTTCGGTTTGCCAGCAACGTGAGGAAATTTGAAAATAATGGCAGGCAAAGCTGAGTGGCCACTATGTAGCCAATTAACGAGTCACTGAACCGGCCAGGGAACGGCAAAATGAACGCACCGGGTATACTTATTTTGCAGCAGACCAAGTATGACGGTGTGGAGACCGTAAGAAAGTGTGCAAGACGCACATGGAACAGCTGCATTTGTGCAGTAAAGCAAATAAAACCTTCACTTTGTGCAAGCGTATTTTCTGTACAGGGTAGTCACAGCTATCAAACAATCCATGGCTGGGCATGTGTTGATGCTGCTGCAGCTGAAGCTGCCGTACATTAATCCAGTTTTTTAATTTTTCCTGTTGTTGAACAAATTCCCCCCAAATTCCAAAAAAAGCAATAATAATGCATGTGGATGTTTACTGAAACTGAACTCACTACTCTCGTAGTTACGATCATCTTCATAGCAACGACAGGTGCTGACTAAAACACTGAAGTGACTGAACTTAACTAAAACTTGAAGTAGTGAATTTGTTCCCCCCTCTGTATCGCGTCACCAGCCTCTGATATTGCACAACAGGCAGCTTTTTCCTTTCTTCCTTTTTTAACTCCAACGACAAGCATCACTGCCTGTAGATAAAAGACCGGTCCACCTCATATCAGCTATCAACAGCCACTTGACACTGAGAAGGGAAAAACCGACAGTCAGCTTTTTAGAGTCAGTGTTGCGGCCAATTTTATCGGATATTTTCGTTGGAATGGCAATCTGACAGCTCATCATACAGATAGTAATATTCTTAAGTGTGTAGCATTAGAAGTGGATGAGGTAATACCTTTTGAGAATAAAAGAAAATGTTGCTAATCAGTGGCTTTTAAACGCCAAGGTGCGCCTAATTTATCGGCTGATAAAATAGAAATAGAAAATAAATAAATAATACAATTAGAGCATCGTTTTCACATTTTTACAATTTCAGAAACTATATGCTGCTGACAGAAATCCTGAGGTTTTATATATTTTTCAGATTTTAAACTATATAAAAAGATATTAGCTGTTTATTTGTAGGGAATTTAAATAAAATTTTGTTTTTGCTATTTTTTTTTATTATGGCCAGATTTATTAAATTAAGCCAACCCTTCAGCTTGTTAGAAGCACTTCCAAACCTCTAATTTTACATTCATGACAAAGAGGCGCACATAAAGGACTGGAGAGGCTTAATTGTGGTCTGAAGCAATTCACACATATTTATTTCTGCATTTTAGAAGCTTCAAGCCAGGGAGTGAAATCCGGACAGGTTGTTATAGCTACGCAATCCACAGGGGTTCCGATGTCTATTTAAAAACCTTCAGACCCTCCCTCTCTCCTTTAAACAACATTATATATCACACACACGCTGCATGCTAATGCCGAGCAATTCTCAGTGAGCACTAAAACACATCTTAAAATTAGCTCATTCTGGTGTTTGAGTTCAAGCTCCCTGACATGGCAACAGAGGGAACATATCATCAGAATTCCCCCTTTGGCAATACCTGCTGATTGGGTCCTAAAAAAAAAAAAAAAAAAAAAAAAAAAGCAAGCGGCTTTTAACTTTTAATATTTGGCTCTGAGAGTTCTGCCACGAGCACTCGCGAAAGAGAGAGTTGCCTCTGATTTTTCTTCTTTCATTTTTTTTCTTTTGGAGAAGAGAAATAAAAAATTGCCAGTGCAGCTTCGTTTTCGTCTTTTGTTTTTCTTTTCTTTTTTCTTAGCACTTCGGTTAAAATCCGTACGCGGATGAGTGCGCATGTAGGCATTCTGCTTGAGATGTTTTACGAAACTTTAAGGATGATATACCTTGGATGTTTCCTGTTGCTCTGTGGGCTTACGCATGTCATGGCAAGCTATCCTATCTGGTGGTAAGTTTAATTTTCATTATTTCCCGGACAAGAAGTGACACATTAAAAAACATGCGGGGATTGTGGATGACCTGTAATTTTGAGTTGTTATAGTTGTGACTGCTTGTCTGTCAACTGCAGAGCTTTAGCGTGTGGTGACGGTGATCTTTTAACGTTACTTTTTATAATATTATAAGACATGCACAGTGTGACTTTCTAATCGGGTCATTAAAATGACATTTAGTAACCCATGGAAACCGAAAGTATACAGGCGAAAGGATGGGCTGAATTGTAAACGCAAGAGATGAACGAAACGTGCAACTTTGCAAATCGGGAGCAATTTTGATCTCCAGAATGCAGCAGGTGCAAACTTTATGTGCTTGGAAGCGTGTGTCTATGTGTGCTCGTGCGTCCAGTGTGTGCGTGTGTCTGTGTGCGCGCGCGAGCGTGGTGATGGTGATGTTGTCATTGTATGTTGCCATGTGTTGTCATTTTTGCACTTAGCTCCCGACTTCATGTTTTCAGTCTTTCTGCCATGTAAATGCCAAAAAGAACCAAATGCGTGACGCTGACATTAATGAAGCAGAGCAGAGCTGCGTTAAAATTACGATAGTGTAATTAGTTAAAAAAAAACTACAGGATTATTGTATTTTGGTATGTTGTGCTGTTTTGTAATATTTCAGCTTCATCCATCAGTCTTAGCTGTTATCAAAGCACAGAAATATATATATATATATATATATATATATATATATATATATATATATATATATATATATATATATATATATATATATATATATTTCTGCCTGATTTCTAATAAATCATTCAATATTTGGAGGACGCTTAATCTACTTTTCTTAATGGGTCCCCTGGTGGTAAGACTGATGAGAAACTAATTACATGCTCAGCTGGAAGGAAATCCTGATATAAAAGTGGGCCCTCTGGATGGAGCGATGGGGGGACTGCACAAACTACTTTTTTTTTTTTTTTTTTTTTCCAGTGTAATTGAATGTTTGGTTTACTTTATTTATTTGATGCCAGTGCAAGATAAAGTTTTGCATTTTTTTTCTTGGTACTTTGGCAAACACAGCCAGGGAAAACCTTGAAATTCACCCTTCATAAGAGTTTTCTTTCTTCTTTTTTTTGTGGAGCTTGTTATGAATGACACAATGGAAGAACAGTTTTCCATTCTGTCATAGCTGAAACCCTGCAGCAAGCCCAGAGCTAACTTCTGTGTTGATTGTTTGATTTTGGAGGGTGCCAGTGATTGAAGGGTCTAACAACAGGGGTAAACATAATGGAAGCAAATTTTGCTGCATCACTCCCGCCTATACAAATAATGTCTAAGTGCAAAAGTAACTCATGAAATCACTTTTCAGTTCTTTCATTCCTGACACAATGCTGAACTTTTTTTTAACTTGAAAGATTACTTGAGTGATTTTTCTGCCTCATGGCAACTCATCCCAAGTCAAATAATGTGGTTCCTTTGGGATTGCACTTAGCATGCCTGCATTGTCTTTCCGTTTGCTAACAGCATGCCAGCCATCTATGATCTAGACCTTCTGTGAAAAGCAGCTTACGATGTTTTGCTGACAGAAGCTTGCCTTCAAGCAGCCATGGGAGCTGCATCACTCTCAACCCCTGCACCGCAGTCGTTCTTGGGGATACGGCTCTGCACTAAGACAGGTTCATGTCTGTCTATTCTCGACCTGCCATGACATAGCCTGGCTGCACCCGCCACCCCACCACCTTCTTCACTGGTCCACCCCACCTTAGAAGATAAATACCTGGAGGTGAAAGCTTGCCGCACATTCCTTTTCCCAAACATATTCTCTTGATGTCAAAGTCGGCTCCAAGGCCTCAGGGCCCACAAGTAAAGTGGTAATTCTAAGGCACCCTGCTTGGGCTTGCTGAAATATGCATTAAACCTGTACTGGATAAACTTAGATGAGTGGGGGAAACTTTGTACTGAGGCAAAAAGTCATATACATCGTATATATTTTGCTTAATTTATCTGTAACAGTTATCACTAAGGTGCTCCTTTGAAAACAATAGCCTTAAGAGCATGAGTGAATCCTGTGTTTCCTCATTAGTTGTACTAAACATCACATGTGCAACATCTCTGCAAAGCAGGAGAAAATCAGTGGATTTCTTTTTTTTTTTAGAAAGAATTAAAGAGATTAAAGTTGCCAAGACTCAATAAATACCTAAAATCTAAATAATACAGCAGGTATTTTAAAATAGTTGTTGGAATTAGTATCCAACAACACAGTCTTTTGTGCAATAACTTCTTAAAAAATCATAAATCATCCATGGTGAAACATGCCCCGCCGCCTCTCACGGGCCATTTCCTAACACAGAAAAGAGGTGGCAGGGATTACTCAGCCCCAATGAGACAGGCATGGAGACTCTTGAGCCAAGCAGCCTAAGCACACTGACTCACATTGAGCTTGTGGGGTACAGTTCAAGACAGTGACAGGGCAGAAATACCTCTGCTGACCCTCATTGGTGTGAGTACAAGGACCTTTAAAGTTGCTGGTTTTCCCAAGATGATATTGCCACTGACCTTCATGATTACCTGCTGTTGAGATGCACACTTGCCAAAAAAATTTGAATGCAGGTTCAAGAAGAGACAGAGAAAGAGCTACAACTGACAACTCCCTTCAAATCCATTAAAAAAAAGAGAGCTCTGCTCCTAACCTGAACATCTGTACCAGTTCTCTTTGGCTGATGAACTTTCACCAGTAAAAAAGAGGTCAATTGTAGTAGGAAACTGCCTTGTGTATTGTTGTTTGTAGCAGACAAAAGGCAGATAAATGCGATATGTTCTGAAGAGGTTTTTAGCATGCCATTGCTCACTTACTGGCTGTCTCATTTATGATGAATTAGGCTGGTGTAGTCTGTAGAAATTAGGCAAGAAATTCTGTTGAAACCAATGTGACTCATTGCTTTGATGTTTTCTTGGGAGAAATAACAGGAGTAACTCATTGGGTCAGTTCATGGCTCAGGAGCACCTTTGACACCTGGCAGACATCCTTAATAATTACAGAGAGCTGAAAATCAACCTTTGAATGTAAAACCTAATTGAGGTATTAAAGGTTGGTACGATGAAAGCCATCAGAAACCGTCAACATGTGGGGTCATTTGACTGTGAGGCTCTTTCTTTTCTTCAGGTTAAAAAAAACCCTGCCTGAGGGCCAAAGTCAGGAATTTGGTAATCTTGTTTTGATCAGCGATTAGTCCTTGAACAGCAGTGAACAGGTCAGCAGATAGTGAGCTAACTGCAAAGCAAAACACTGCACACCTGCTCTTAAGCTGCATTTATAGAGAATCTACATTAACCATTATGACTCCAGCATCGCCCAGGGGATGACAAACTGAACACTCCTTCCAGCGTTCAGTCCTTAATAGACAGTTGATGTAAATTAAGGGCTTGTCTTGATTGCCAGCAAGCTACTTTGTAGCTACTCCAAAAGGTATTTGCCAAAGATAACAGGAACTGTGCTATTCAGTAATTTGGCTGTTCTGTGCCATTATGAAAGAGTCAAAGTGCTGATTTGATAATTTACCATAGAAGGCAATTACTGCAGGCCAGTTATTCATGCATTAAAAGAAAAAATGTCATTTTCATCCATCTGTTTTCCATCCATGCTTCTATCCAGCTTATCCCGGCCAATTTATTAATTTTTATAGATATATATATATATATAATCAAATGTATTTAAATGGAGAGTTCAGAATCCAAATTCAAACCTGTTAACTGCTTTTATATTGGTAGAAGAGAAGAATTAGAAGCCGGAAGTAAATATTTGATTTGCTTTGGAAATCTGTTTTTTAAGTCATTGAGGGGCAGAGCTTTGCTGTTTTTAGGCTAAAGACAAATCGAATCAGCCTCCAACACTTTTTGCACTGCTTGATTAGAATTCTAAGAAAACTATATAAAATTTTAAACAAAATGGCATAAATCAGTATGCCTTTTGTGCAATGCGGAAATTCCAAAACATGGCCATGCAAGCACCCTGCAGCGTCTTTTTAAGTCCTTCTTAAAAATGGGTCATTCATAAAATGGATATCCAATATCTGTGATTACTACCTGCTAAAAGTCTTAATTGAGAGGACACAGAAAATAAAGACAAAGAGAAAGCAATACAGGCACAAAGAGAGCAAGAGAGAGAGAGAGAGAGAGAGATGTAATCAGTGAACCAAGTTTGCACTTGTTGTATCCCAGAATACCTTCCTCAAAAGAAAAAAGGAGGGGAGGTTCAGCGTTACTCTTAATACACTCTCTGAAGTTTCAGCGTAGGGTTTGCACTCTTATTACCCTAAGCTGAAGGCCTGTTAAGTGTGCGGACAGTTAATAACAAGGTGCAGTTTTCCAAGTTGTCAGCTTAAGGTCTATGAAGACCTCTGGATGCATAACGGACTTTCATCTTAAACAGAAACACTGCCTGCTTCTGAGACTGCAGGGCTGCAATTTCAATACACACAAAGGCCAGGTGCCTGCAGAGAGGGTAGTTGAAGGGATAAAGAATGGATGTCTAATGGTAGCATCTGATACAGAAAAATAAACACACACAATCAAACGTACTCAGACGTAAAATTACACTGCACCAGGAGGGAAATTAGTCCCCCACTTGAGTGGTGTTATATCAGTAGATAAAGATGCAGACAGATAAGATATAATTATCCAAATGCACTGACAACACGACTTCCTTTCTGCTTGTAGGTCACTAGCAGTCGGCCACCAGTACTCATCACTGGGCACTCAACCTATCCTTTGTGGCAGCATACCAGGCCTAGTGCCCAAGCAGCTGCGTTTCTGCCGGAACTATGTGGAAATCATGCCGAGTGTGGCTGAGGGGGTGAAGATTGGCATCCAGGAGTGTCAGCACCAGTTCAGAGGCCGACGCTGGAACTGCACCACGATCAATGACAGTCTGGCCATTTTTGGTCCAGTGTTAGATAAAGGTAATGTTACAAAGCACACAGAGTTTTCTTTCCTGCTACTTTTCTGTCAAAAAATAACAATTTGTAGAGTCCTTAAGTCTATAAAGATATTTTCTTGAAGAAATGCCACTTATCAGTAAAAAGTAGGCAACACTTTTTGCAGAAAGAAAAACAAACTATGCCTTTCTTTGACAGGAAAAGATGACCAGAGTAAAGTAGTATTATTAGCTTATGATGACTCCACTGTCTTTGAATATGTATTTGAGAATGTCTTAATCTCTGCAAAGTTCTTGGAAGTATTTAGCTCTTTAAACCGACTGAAAAAAATAAGCAATAAAAGTGACTTATCATGTCTCTCTCCTGATTAACTCTCCCATTAACAATTCTATATTCCCTTTGTCTTATATTTGCATTAGAAGAGCTGCACTCCCAGCATGCATCATTCATTATGCTGATTCAAATCCTTGTTTAAATAGACTTTAGACTGAACAAGTCTCGGGGGTCTGCATGCATGCAACGATGTACACGACTAGCCTAAGTCGAGTGAGTTCTGTCTTGTTGGAGTTTTCTTTAGGAGGGGATCCCCTGTGATTGCTGGTATTTTCTTCTGATGTACTTTACCCAAGAGATGAACTGAACTGAAGCATAGAGGTTTTCTAAAATACATTTTAGCTTATGCAGTGATAATTTTCAGGCATGTGTCTAATCATGAGCTCAGGCAAGAGAAATCCCCATTGCCCAGAAAACTAGCCATAAAACCAAGAAAGAAAGAAAGATGATATATGTGTATATTTAATAGTTAATGCAGTTGATCATAATAAAATTTTTAAAGAGTGAAATATTTCTTAGTAATTAATGAGGGGCTAGTGCAATATTTAGTGTGCAGACATAAGTGTGATCTTTTTACTTTATTCCATCTCCCAGCAGGAAAGCAAATGAGACTGTTTCCCAAAACATCAGATTCACACTTTGATTGGATAGATGAATTCTTCTTCCTGATTTCTGAAATGAGTTAAAATCAAGAATCCATGCAGGCCCCAGTGGCTGAGGGTCGTGATCCAAACTCGTCATCTAGTTTACGGAAGACTGATGTAAACACAAGGGGGCCGGGGGTCACGTAGGGCAATTGCTTTTAATAAACTCTTGAGCCAGTTGATAGAAGAGGCTGGAGTTGAAGTAGGTGGCTAACGATAGGGGTTCTCAATCCCACTGCTATTGTGGTGCAAAATGCCACCACGTCTTTCCCTCTGCATCCCCTCCCAGGCCTAAATTGCAGGGGTGCTGACTGGAAAGAGAAGGCGGCTACTGGGCTCTAGTAAATCATTTTGATTGGATTAAGGTCACTCAGGCCCTTAATAATGTGAGAGGTCAAAGTGGCTGGATTAAGTGCCTTTGTCAAAGGCTGAGGAGAGTAGCTCAGGGGCTCACAGGCCTTTGATAGGACTTAGTAGGAGAGAGCTTCCATTTCATTGGATTTGATTGATGCTAGTGTTTGTCCATGCAACCAGGCCATTGTCCTCACTGGTGTCAGTTTGTCTGAAATTCAGATTCTTGTTAGTCAGTTTCCTCCTTCCTTTTTGTTGCCAGATTTGAAAGGAAGAGTAGGCACCTTTATTTGCTACAGAGGCTTAGTTACTGTCAGTTCAGTGCATCACTGCCCGTGTCCACTTCAACTCCACTGAGAACATTAGAAGTTTGTTTTAAAGAAGTGGATTAAGAGGGACTAAAGGAGTAAAGCCTTTACAAAAAAGAAGGCAATGTAGTAAACGGAGTTGAACTACAACTAAAAAATTAATTGAAATGAACAGGTTGTGCATTTTGAAGATAAGTTTAATGGGTTACATTAAACTATATGCACATAAAAATGCTCTTACTCAATGTGAGCATACATTAGTTAACCACACAAACACTCATCTAAGAGTATTATTACTTTAGAAAAAAGCATATCTTATATCATGTTCTCTCCTTACACATGGTCTAAACCTCTTTTTTTCTCCACACCCCTGCCTCCAGGCTATGTCTGCGTCAGTGCTCATTAATTTACATTAACTAAAGTGTCAAAACATGCACCACTGGAATCTGCCTGTGATGAAAGGTAATAGAAAGCTGCACAGGTGTTCCTCAGTCTGCAGAGCCGATCCCAGAGCTATTTCGGCATTCTTGGTATTTACAGAAAACCTGAATGCTATATGGGTATAATCAGTCTCCAGTTTATGACTCATGTGATGGGATTAGGTTTCTTTGCTATAAAAAGTGGACAGTCACAGTTTCACAAGTCTTAACACCCGTACAGGAAGTCAATGCACCGTCATTTTTCTTTTTGAAGATAATGAAGTTCACTGGAACTATTATGTAATTTGTTAGCGATACTGAAAAGTTTGACACTATTGTAGCTCTAGCTTGTCTTCATTCACTGTGGGCACGTTTGCACTGGGCAGGATGCTTTGTTTGCCAGGAAATACAGATACCTAAATTGATCTAAATTATTAAGTTCCATCTAAACTAACCAGGAAAAGGCCAGGGGATGTGGGTTGTGACCTATGACCTGAGGATGAGAAAGAGTAACTATTTAGGATGAGCCAAAAGGTCCCTGCATTTCATGAGACGTATGTCTCTCCATGCTGGGGGAGGGAAGCTGGCTCACCAGTATATCATTAACTCTGTGCAAGAAAGAAAGAAGGGATGTGGTAAATGGAGTTGATGGGGGGACCTTAGCCCCACTCCCCGCTGGGCACTGCTCAGAGCACAATATCTTCGCAACCATGAGATTAAGCAGGAGAAAAAGTGCTTTTCCCCATTCACACGCCCTTTAGATTGTTTTATTAAACCATTTGAATAGGGATTTCCCTGTCTGCCGACAAGCAGGGTCCAGCCAATGCATAGTTCTCTGTTGCTATGACTTAACTTGGTCCCCACTAATCACTAGCCAGGGCAAATTTCATATAAAATATCTGGGGCTATTGTGGGACTAACACAGCGTGACAGTGGCAACACAATAGGGGATTCAACCCCCCAGCAGGTTGTAGGGACCGCTTGGCCTGCCAGAGTCTGGCAAAGTTTGGTGGAAAAGCATTGTCTGAGAAGAAATACCACAAATTGGTCATAAAACTAAGGAAAAGCAGTGGAGCTAATGTCACAGGTGGAGTTTCCAGGTACAGTGAATGCTGTCAGAGGTGGATTTAAATCCAAATGAAAACACGCGTTTAAAAAAATGGGTGATTGTTCTGATTAAGTTTTCATTAGTACCTTCCAGTGAGTTTTTACTGTCATGTATAAATGGGCCATACACGAACAGTGATACCATACCATCGAAACTAAATTTAGAATGTGTTGTATGTTTATAGTCAATATCAACAAAAAAGGTAATCTGATGAATTAGAAGCTTGCAGGTGGGGCAAATGGGGCAAATTTTCAGCAAAGCTCTTCAAAATTTTAGAGATATTTCCATTTTCTTGAATGCTTATTCATTTGATAACACCAGGCTTTGTGAAGATCTTGTAAAGTAGCTTGTGAAAAATTGTAAATACTATATAAGAAATCTATTATTTCACACAGAAATGCCAGGATATTTTTCGTGTGCTTCAATCCTTCTCCACTGACTATTTTACCACAACATTGCACTCCCCTCACATAATTCTATGACAAGTTCACAGAATATCTATGCTGATGGCTGTGCGCTCTTTTTAGTAGCACAGAAGTATGTTCAAAGATATTTTCAGACACAAATGTTAGTTCCAAAATCCTTTTTCGGCATTTGAAATTAAATCTGTTTTCTAAGTCACTTCAGATTTAATGTAAGCCAAACACCTTAGATATTCACTCAAACTGAAAACACAAAGCTCATGCTCAGTCAGCTTTAGATGAAGCATGGTGATGTGTAATTAATCACTGTAGACAGTTCCTTCATGGCGCAGTCTTTGGCTACTTTGACTTTTCACGAAAATGAAACAACACCAAATAAAAAGAAACGTGTTGGATTCACAAAGTGGGATTTGAGGAAGGAGAGCATTAGTTCAAATGTATTTGAACATTAGTAACCTTGTGTGTATACAGTAGTGGTAATGAAATGGGTGGTGAGGGATGCCAGTAGACCTTTTCTCTTGCATCATTGTTTCTAATGCCCTTTAGTCCTGGAACTGGTTGGAACCTGCTGTAAGGGAGGAGCTCGTTCTCCCCTCAGCTTTATATGCCTTTACTTTTTTTCTTTTCTTTCTTTCTTTATCATTTTTTGTTCTTCAGACAGAAACGTGCACTGTTTCTATCAAACACATACTCAAACACATCTCACGCAGACAGCGCAAGATTTCAATATTGATCTTAAACCATTTCTTTTACTCTTTTTTTTATCTTTAGTGTGTTCAGTTCATGTTTACTCCTGAAGTTTCCACTTCATCCTGTCTCTTCTCCTTCTTTGTCTTTGCTTGTGTTTTTGCAAGACCATACAAGTACATATATTCAAAGCAAACACTCCGTCTAATGATTCATGTTAAAGCAGCTGACAAGGAAAGGATAGAAGGAAAGTCTTTCCCTTTTTGGAATGGTATATCTGTTCGCTAAAGACCCATCTCCATGTTGTGTCTATGAGCTGTCCCCTCAGTGTGAGGCTGTTTCCTAACCTTTCAAAAGCTTAATTGAGTCTCTTAATTATAGGCCTGTCAGGCCCGTCTCTTCCTCTCATCTCTCTGGAAGATCCTGATCCCTCTGACTCATCAGTCAGACAGAGACGTAGAGGCCTTGCTGGCCTTATTTAGAGACAGGACGATTGATGTCTGGTTAAATTAACCCACACACTGTTGCGATATAGTAGATACAACCCAAATACAAGCAGCAGACAGGAGTAAAGGTCTACTTAGTTTGTTTGATGCTTTCTTGTTTTGTTTGGTTGAAGATGTTTGCTGCCAGCATATCTTACATATTATTAAATTTACACATTGTATATATTATATATTATGTATTAAAGCTATATCTTTCTTATTCATTTTTATTTAAATTTAATATAAATTGAATTCTGGAAATACTCAAGAGATACATTATCCAAGTGATGCTTGTCTGTCTTTGTCTTTCCAGCCACTCGAGAGTCAGCTTTTGTTCACGCTATTGCCTCAGCGGGAGTGGCGTTTGCGGTGACCCGTGCCTGCGCCGAGGGTTCAGCCAACATCTGTGGATGTGATACACGTCACAAAGGCCCCCCTGGTGAGGGCTGGAAGTGGGGTGGCTGCAGTGAGGATTTGGAGTTTGGAAGCATGGTGTCCCGGGAGTTTGCTGATGCAAGAGAGAATCGGCCTGACGCACGCTCAGCAATGAACCGCCATAACAATGAAGCAGGGAGAGTGGTTAGTTCTCTTATTCATGTTTTTGCTGTGTCTGTGGTAGCAGTTCTTCTGCTTTTAAAAGTTATATTAACTAAACTTTATTTTTTTTAATCTGTAGTCTCTCAACGACAACATGTTTCTGAAGTGTAAGTGCCATGGACTCTCTGGCAGCTGCGAGGTCAAGACATGCTGGTGGTCTCAGCCTGACTTCCGAGTTGTTGGGGACTACATGAAGGACAAGTATGACAGCGCTTCTGAGATGGTGGTTGAGAAACATAAGGAGTCCCGTGGATGGGTGGAGACCCTGAGACCCAAGTACAACTACTTCAAACCCCCTACAGAGCGCGACCTGGTTTATTATGAAAGTTCACCCAATTTCTGTGACCCCAATCCTGAGACCGGCTCCTTTGGCACTCGGGATCGCATCTGCAACCTGACGTCCCACGGCATAGACGGGTGTGACCTCTTGTGCTGCGGCAGAGGTCACAACACGAGGACTGAGAAAAGAAAGGAGAAGTGTCACTGTATTTTCCACTGGTGCTGCTATGTCAGCTGTCAAGAGTGCGTGAGGGTGTACGATGTGCACACCTGCAAATAGAGAGGTTTTTGTCTTTTCTCACCAAAACATAATGACTTCACTGGGTTGAAGAAGAAATGCAGATTCCCACCTGCAAGACCAGAGAGACTGTAAAGCTCTGTGACATGTGCGCGGACAAAGACACAACTGCCTCGTGTTTTTGTTTTGATGCTACAAAGAGTGAGTCTCTGCCTAAATTAACTGAAACAGCTGAGTAGGTGTCAAAGTCCACGAACGTCACCCTGATGGATGGATAGTTGTGATGATGGCAATAATGTTGATATCCTTACCGAGCATGAAAAAGGTGTCCTGATGTAGGAAAGGAGAACTTGACAAACACCATATTGGTGATTTTTTTCCCAGTGTAGTTACTTTTAATCAAGAATAGTCCAGCACTACCAATGCTTTCAAATCTGCAAGGCAAAAAAAAAAAAAACATTTAAAAAAAGGCATTTCGTTGAAAGTGAACGTTTCCTTCAGTGTGTAATCATCGCTTGTTTTTGCAGTGAAAAGTAACAAGAGTTGTGAGCAGGTCACATGATCAGACACTCAACAGCATGTTTTCTCCTCCTCGACATGACTACTTTATTTGCGTATTTTTGAACACTAACACGATCATTGTGTGCGTGAGTGTTTCTTTTACAAAGTGTTATATGTTACTGATGTTTGGGTAAGAATGCACTTGCACCTGAGTGAATGTAGTTGTTTGCTGTGATGTGTTTACATTCTCAATCTCTTAAGCTAACCAGTTAATATCTGCTTTAAACCACTAATTTTATTCGCGAGTAGAAAGGAAGCCACATCCAACAAGCGTCGGCAAAACGAGAATATAGTACGCAGTCTGCACATTTCCTGAAAGGCCAGAGAACACCTGGATCAAAAAAACCATCAAGAGTTATGACCAAAGACCAGAAAAGAGCCTCCCCATCCACCGCATGAGGCTGTGATAGTCAGTACCATTGATGAATATGAAGCATGTTCTCCTTATTCTTAACAGTATTAGTGATGTGCCACGTGACTCGGTGTGGGGAAAGCTGTTATTTATTAAAGGTGTATTCCCATATACACATATAATATAATATTTAATCAAATAGAAGCATACTCCCTGGTAAACACAGCACAAATGGTAATTTAAAAAAGCAAAAAAAGAAAGCAGACAAAGCTGTATTTTATAAGCTCTCAATATTGCAGTGTAATTTGCAGTAATGTGATGACCAAAACGTGTGTATGCGATCATCCTCAGCCGTGGCTTTTTGTTCCCAAACTAAACAACAAGCAGCATCACTGAAACTATCAATACTTCCTTTGTTTTAATGCTGCTACGATAATATGTGTACGTGTTTAGGTCCTTACACACAGTTTGTCCTCGTCTGTCTGTTTAATATGTGTATTCTTTGGCATGTATTGATTCTTTCTGTGAAAGAAATCTATTATAAGTAGTTTGGGTTAAAAAAAAAAAGTGAAGTTTTACTAATTTTTGCATACAGTTTAACCAAATAGACCAGAATAGAGTTTAATATGTTATTTTAGTCATCTGTTACCTTGTAGTCATGCTAAAACACCAGGGCTAAGATGAAACACGTTGTGCTCTCTTAATTTGAGAAGAAATACAAAATAAAAATTCTTTTTTTACTTACGTGGAAAATATAAAACTACTGAAAGCTGAGACAGAAAGTTACATAAAGTTTATGAAAAGTGCGTTTCACTGATCGCCTCCACTGTGGAGGAGTGTGTAGAGTTTCTCATTAATGTTTACAGCTAATGTAATGCTACGTCTCAGGCGTGCGCGTTTAATTCAAAAATGCCCACCCAGGATTCGATAACGTCACGACTGAAAATATCAATAAACAGCCATAACCAGTTTCACATTTTAGATCATTTTTAGCAAACTACGCAACAACCAGCATTCATACTAAAAGAGCTGTTACAGTACACTTTTTCTGTGAGTGATCGCCTGTATGGATAATTTGGTTCGTTCTAATTTGTTTTTGTTAAGTCTTTAAATCCAAAGTTTTGTACAAACTAGTTCTGTGTTTTTATGAATTTCTAAAAGCCGATGTTTTTTTATAATTATTTATTTTATGCTATGTACATATTAGTAATTAAAAGTATATATTTGCGGAAATACATGTTTTGAAATGGTGTTGTGTGACTTGTAACTTGTAGCCTTTTTACCTCATCTCTGTTGTTCCACTGACTGGATACAGGTGTTTGTCCTACTGCCTGTAGTAGATTTCTAAACGTTAACTCTGTAACACCAAAATAAAAAAAATATATATTTTAAAAAAGAAAAAAAAGAGACAATGTTTCTTTTTCTGTGGTTGAAGATTTTTATTACAGTTTTTCTCAGTCGCTTTGGTGCGTTTCTCAGATCAGAATTGAAATTCTCATAACTATTAGTTCAACCTCCACAACACTCAGTCATTTGTGCACATCATAGTAGCAATTTCTCCTCTCTCTGAACAAACTTCAAATGATTTTGGACATGAATCAGTTGCTTCCATACATTTCCCTGCTGCTTTCTGACATTTCCATTTGCTTATGTCATGTCAGTCAAAAGTAATCATACCTATGGATGCTGAATAGTCGTTCCCAATAAAACTAATAGTCATACATCCATTGCTTGAGTCATCACACACAAAATTGTTGAACTAGTTATCACATGCCAAATATTGGCCATCTGTCAAGCAAATCCTATACCTTTCTGTATCATTTTTCCTGGAAATGTCTCCGAAATTGAACAATTGATCTCAGGTGAATTACAGCTGTCACTCATGAGGAGGCGTGTGAAAGTTTAGTTGTAACCAATGACAAACAACTTGTTCACTGTCAATTATGGATGAATCCTGTGAATCCCCAATTGGCAAGCATATATAAACTGCGCAGGAGCTAGTGTGTACCATTTCTACACTTCTGTGACACAAAATGGAAGGTCAGCACCGTGGAAGAGGGGTGAGGATGCGGGGAGGAAGGGGAAGGGGAAGAGGGAGAAGAGGCAGAAATAGGCAGATTCCTAATGAAATAAGGGCTACAATTGTGGACCATGTTGTCAATCACGGCCTCACCATGGAGGAGGCTGGTCGAAGGGTGCAACCCAATATTGGAAGAACTACTGTCAGTTCAATCATTCAAACATTCCGTAGGGAAAACAGGTATGCAAACAGTAATACACTGTACTGTACTGTGCCATCTCAGACACATCACATGTTACTGTACTGTATTTGCAATTTCACAAAAAGTTCACTCTGCACCACATAGGATTGTAAGATAACCTCGCGGAGGCGGAAGAGGGCCCCTTTTTACCCCACAGCAAGAAGAAGCCATTTGTGCAATGGTCATTGCAAACAATGCAATAAAGCTGAGAGACATACAAAGCGCTGTCATAGAGAATTACACGGTATTTGGCAATATTGAATCTGTTTCAATTTCAACAATTGACAGAGTACTCAAGAAAAATGAAATCCACATGAAGCAATTGTATAAAGTGCCATTTGAACGAAACAGTGACAGGGTGAAGGAGATCCGTCACCAGTATGTGCAGGTAAAGCTGGTCTTCTATGTTCTGCACTGCAAACTGTTTTACAGTACTTCGTAGTTTCATGCAGTACACTTGCAATTCCACAGCACATACTCTACAATGTGTTTTACTAAATGCATGCATTACTGTTTGTTACTGTACACAGGCATATTGTGACATTGCATTTCTGTCTCTCTCTAAAGCGTGTACTGGAGCTGGAAGCCAGGGAAACACTGCACACATTCATATATGTTGATGAGGCAGGTTTCAATCTGGCCAAAGGCAGAAGGCGTGGAAGAAATCGCATTGGACAGAGGGCAACCACTGAAGTCCCTGGTCAGCGCGGAGGGAATATTACCATGTGTGCAGCCATCTCAGACAACGGCGTCCTCACCCATATCGCCCTTCTTGGTCCATACAATACCCAACATCTCCTGACATTTTTAGACACTCTTTACAGGGACCTAGTCCCTGAGAATGAGAGAGGTGGAGGCCAACTCAGCAAGTATGTTGTTGTCTGGGATAATGTCCGTTTTCACCACTCCCATCAGGTCAGAGAGTGGTTTGCAGCACATGACAGAATTCTGGTTGAATATCTCCCTCCATATTCCCCATTCCTTAATCCAATAGAGGAGTTTTTCTCTGCCTGGAGGTGGAAAGTTTATGACCGGCATCCACATGAGCAAATGGCCCTGCTAGCAGCCATGGATGCAGCATGTGACGACATCACAGCAGGGTCCTGCAGAGGATGGATTCGCCACTCCAGGAGATACTTTCCTCGCTGCATTGCGAGGGATAACATCTGTTGTGATGTAGATGAAAATATGTGGCCAGACAGACAGGAACGTCTGGATGTGCCAGAATGATTTACTGTACTGTTACATGTGCTGTTTATTGTTCACATTAGTGCACAGCTCTACCAAATGGGTGATTTTATGTTTACATGTATTCTACAGTGAACAAGTGACTGTAGCATATTTTTCTTTTGCACAATTCTGTAGGATTACAAACACTTCTACACAATGGAAATGTGAAACGTACGTATTCAGTGTCTCAGTTACTCCCAAGACTCCCATAACATCTACAGTGACTTTACTGCACATTTCAGATGGCTGTACAGGTAGGCCATAGTGCTGTCGTCAGCATTTTCAGGTGTCACCAATTGTTTTTGCAATGGGAAACACTGAAATTATAAACTGTCATAGTGGAAACATGACAATGCCATTTGACTATCTTGTTCATAAAGATGGTGTCAAGACTTTTCATTTTGATGGCACTGACAGTTTCATTGACATGGATACTTGCTTTTGAGGTATGGATAATCAATTCTGTGCATGTGACGTGCTTTTGCAGGCTATCCACTAGGTTTTGCAGTTTGCACTAATTGTTTTGGGAAATGCACTAACTGCTGTGCAAATGTTAGTGGTGTTCTGAGGAACGCACCAAAGCGACTGAGAAAAACTGTAAAAACATGCACAACTGGTGTAGAGCACTCTGAATTACGTTGTACATGTACAACTACAATAAAGGCTATTCTATTCTAAAACAGGGGCGGCCAATTCATTTCCCCAAAGGGTCAGATTGGACTGGGACTCTCTAGATTAATTTTATCTCTTCATAGACTTATTGGGGCATGTGCTCATTTTGGCCCTTGGGAAAATGCCAACCCATTATCAAAGATAAAAGTGAAAGATAGATAGATAGATAGATAGATAGATAGATAGATAGATAGATAGATAGATAGATAGATAGATAGATAGATAGATAGATAGATAGATAGATAGATAGATAGATAGATAGATAGATAGATAGATAGATAGATAGATAGATAGATAGATAGATAGATAGATAGATAGATAGATAGATAGATAGATAGATAGATTTATCTTTTAAGCAGAAAATTAAAAATTGGTATGTTGAGTTAGTCATAAACACCAATAGATTCAGATCCTAATGCCCAACCACAGGCTTTGGATTTGTTGTGGGACAAAAGAAGAAAAAATAAGGCTGGACTCATAATTTGATTCCTTTGAGAAACTGCAGAGGCCAGCTGTGCTTTTTAAGAAACAATAATGGCAAAAAAAATTCTTAGTAATGAGAGTTTAGAATAAGATGGAGCTTTGTTGAGGAGAAAGACCTTATCTCAAGATAGATTAGGAGTTGGGTGTGAATAGAGCCCACCAGTGTTCCAGCTCAGCTGCTGGACCCCTGATAGTCTTTGAGCCCGGCAACAATGTCACCACCAGAGGCCAGGTCTCAGTGCTATCTAACCCTATTATCACACAGAAAGATTGATACACACCCCCTCCAGAGTGGAAGCACCACAAAAAAGTGATACCCTTCCGTTGTCATTCATGTGAATTTACTAGTGTGCTCACCTCCACATCGAGCTATATTTTAAGCTTTCTGTCCCAGTTTAACTCATTACGCGGGTGCACTCAGACACTCATTAGAGTGCTGCAGCTTCTAAACCCCTCCCCATGACTGAAAATGAATAAAGACAAGTTGAAAACTCTGTTGTGTATGAACCTGGGAGCCAGCCAGGTTCAGGAGTTATCTAACGGCCTGGAGGGTGTCGGCAGCTCATTCCACAATGCAACCTTTGACATTTTTCACACCAGCTCAATAGGCGAATGAGTAGAGAACATGAAACACATCACAGGATGAACAGAAACTCGGGCCCTGCAGCAACAGTGTGCTTTCGTTTAAGGAAATAGCCCCTTCAGTCAGACCCTCCTTGCTGCTTTGTCACACAAGTGAGATGAACATTGTTAGCAGATAGTTGTCAGAGGAGGCTGCAGAAGCTGCACTGAGTGAGATGGCATCCTGACTGTGAGAACTTTGACGCGACCAGACTGCAAGTGCCGCCACCCAATAACCATATAAATGGAAGACAATGGACCTAATTGCAATCAGTGTCCTCTTTTTAGTTTTTGTCCTTAGTTTCACCCTGGCATTCAGTCGAGACCGCTGCATGCATCTCAATAAAGCCATGTTGTTGTGAGGAGACCAGAGCGACATATATGCAGCGGAGCAGCGCAAAGGCCCACACTCTCATGACACAATGCAAATACTCCCACAGAAGTCACACTTTGGTTACAGCCAGTTTCTGTTTTCCTCATTCTGCATCTGTTTGATCTTTATTCCAACACAAGAATCACAAATGCTCAGCTATAAGTCGGGATTATTACTCCTTATTGTGATACGCTCAATTTGATCTTTGATCTGTCTTGAAATATATTTAAAGGTAGATTTAAATCTTAGAAACTTAGCAAATCAGAATTTGAACCTGAAATGTTCTGGGGCAAAGCTTGTCGCTTTAAAGAATGATTCTCAAAGCTGTTCTTTGTAGGCCGTACACAGCAGAGGTGACAGACCAAAATTGAGCTACAGAGAAGAGTGAAGTGTGTGGGCGCTTCATTATGTAACTGACTTTGAAGCCGGTCTTTTGATGTCTGGGTGTTCTTCTCTCTGGATTCAGATCACTCCCTTGGATTCACGCATTTAACATAGCAGCGCGTGCGGATGTAGAACAGACGTTAAACTATTTTATATGTATGGATATTAGAAACATTTGTGGTGTACTGCTACAGGGCCTGACAGCCAATGAATGAATTTAAGACACACATCATAAGTCTCGTCTTGATATCACAGACTATTGAAATGTATATTAAGTAATGTATTCATATGCCCTGGAGGTGATAATGGCTCTCACTTCTGTTTTCTAAATAAATAAACCCTGACAGCACTCACACCTCACCCAACACCTCACCCACTAAATTCTAAATAAAGATTTAACGTGTTGCGTATCACACAATAGCAGTCACTTTTTGCCACTTTTGGATAAACGTTCGAATCACGAGAAGAGAAAAATCATCTTTTACAGAAAAAAATGTGTTTTTGTTCCCATGCTGAAACATCCTAACATCAACACCCGAAGGGGAATGCGTGTCACCTGCATTCGATGAGGATGATGGCTTATCTGAGAGATTTCTAAAGAGGGCAGCCTTCACGAGAAGAGATGTGACAGCTGTAAAGCAGCCTCATCCCCTTTTGAAGTGCCTGTTTGTATTGTTGAAGCTCACAAAGGAATTTTGTCACCTCTGTTCTTACAAGAGAACATTAGTCAAGCTGGGCTGATAACATTGGGGGGGGGGGGGATATGGGGAGACTAATGCACTACAGGCATGTGTATGCGATACCAACCCTGATCACTTTTGCCTCATCAGTGCTTGTCGAAGAAGCCACATGTGTTTAGATCTGCTTTTGTAAGATGAGTTGGTAATTGAGTGCTGAGCATCTAGGTTAACAAGGGGTCCAGATCAGCGTGAGCTGGAGGCCCACACAATCACTCATTAGTCCACCTTTCACCTCTTTGCAGCTCAAAGCAGTTCAGCAGGTAGGATGAGCGTCTCCAGCTGCAGGCTCAATCTTTCTCACTGGCATTCATTTCTTTCTGGGGAATCATATTTTAAGATCTACAGCAGCATAGAAATCATTGCAGCATCATGGTTTTCAGTTATTGTCACTTTAAAGTCTGAAAGCTGTGATTTTAGTTAGTTGGTAAGTTAGTTGCTGCTTTCAGAGCATGCAAACTGTGAGAGTTGGTTCCTGCTTGTGTCGGGGTTTCAAACACGTGCCTTGAAAGTCTTTGAAATGAATGCAGACTTTCAGGATAGACTGTCATTTCTTGCAATGGTGGAAAAATAAAACCAGCTTACTTCCTGGTTCCAAGTAACACTGAGTATAATAATATCTGAATGTAAATCATGCCAAAAATGTTATTTCTGTTTCTTATTTGACTTCCTTTCCTTTTTTTGGGTGCATTTAATCATCAGTTTATCCTCCAGATAAATACTCACATTGGAGGGGTTTGAGATTTGCTCAGTGCAGTTTGAAGCAAAAATGGATAAAAGGTTCAGATTTTTCTGCATTATTGTGGACATGTCCCGGGTAAGTGAGATTGGGTATATCAATTACGAGGTGACCAGCAGGGGAGATGAGAGGGGTTATCATTAGCAGGGACTGGCGCTGGCCCCTGGTAGTTCCAGTAATTACCTCACAAAGGGTGGTGCTTGCCTTCCCACTGCTTTTCCCACACTGCACTGCAGGCTCAGAATTCCTGTCGGCCCCAGACCTGCAATCTCCTCAGTTTTAGACAGCAAATTACTGACAAGTCCCATTCTTCACAGCACTGTAATTGCTTTTTAGTGCTGTTTTTATTGAGGTAGCCACAACCCCCTTACCCTTCCCTCAATAAAGCAAAGTCAGGGAGGGGGCGAAGGGTTAATATAGATGACATTAGTCCCTAATTGGAAGGTCCCGAACCTCAGGAAAGTTTCATACAACTCATGTCTTCTTCTTCATTTGTTAAAGATCTCTTCACATTTCTTGAGTGCACATATTTGTGTGTCTGTACCAAATCTATTTTGTAGCAATTAACACAAGCTTTTTAAAATGTTTGTGACTTCCACATTGGTTACAAACTCTGTAATAACGCTTCTTTGAGTGTTTGCTCCACAGAAGTGATATTATTAAGGTTCTTCACATCTCATACAAAGCAAGAAGCTGAGCATCTTGGCTATTCTAGGACTTAAATCACTTTGTGTTGTCTTTCCCACCCCTGCGCATTACTCTCTCAATCTATTACTTTGTGGAAATCATTAGTCTCCATGTCAATACAAGCTCCAAGCAGAGAAAACATCTCATTATGGGACTTAAAGAGATCCGTAGCATTCTTGGCTCTGTCAAGCTGTTCTTCCTTTCTTCAGTATAGTTACTTTCCTTTCACTGAGAGGACAAATTCTCAACGTTCCAATGCCGGACAACCAAACAGTTACCATTTGAAATGAGAAAAAGAGAAAGAATGGAAAATGGCTGAGGGATTAGAGGATCTAAACAGGATAAAGGGATAGGAGATTCTTGGTGTGATCCAGTTTAGTTTGAAAGATGGAGGGTCTTAACAAGGATTTGAGACTTTAGAATTCATTGTGCCATTATTTCCATCCTGTGCAGTTTCAGCTAAATTGTTTGCCATTTTTTGGCCTTTACAAGTCTCTAGTTCTTCTACCGACATCTTTACATCTTAACATCTTAACATCTTTACAAATGCAAGTGTACACACAATATTTAACATTACTTGGTAGAATGTGTTGTTTTTGTCTTGTGCATTTTATAATAACATGCATTTGAGGGGAAAAAATGTCTAATGTCATTATCCACTCAACTTGCAACCCTCTCAGATGTTGATACGGCCAAAAATTGTGCAATAGCCATCAAATATAATCATGAAGACATGATTATATAGACTGTACATGCCAAAACATGACCAGCTTTTATCCTATTTTCTGTAAATCAAACATGAATGCATCTTGGTTTGGCAGGGCAGTAAAGTGCCCTAGGGCAACAACCTCCAATTGACTCGGGCAGCAACCTGCGCCCTCGTGTGACCATCTCCCTGTCAGTCTGAGCATGCTGACACCCCTGACCCTGTCAAGAGTGTCAAATTGCTTGTCAGCGCCCTTCAGTAAAGCACAATGACAAGCCCTCTAATGTATTACCACACGAGTGCCAGCCAGAAATGAGAGGCTGTACCTCTACCTGCAGCCTCAAGGCAGACAGGTGCGCCGTCAAGCAGCACACACACCAAGCATACACACACGAGGAAGCCCTTTCTATCAAAAAAAAAAGTGACCAGACAAATGGTACGCTGGTAAGAGTCTCGATGCATGAGGAAGCATCAGTTGTCAAAAATATTAATTATGTTCCGCATGATTTCATTAATTGTAATGCCCATGCTTGAAGACTGTGTTAGAAATGCATCCAAGATCATTACTCATGCAGTTAAAGATGCTCTTTGGGGGGGCTTACAAAACTCTTGTCAGTAGCAATCAAAACATGCTGCCTGGACCACCTTGGTAGCATGTTAGGCCAAAGGGCCACTCATAATCAACTTGTCAAAGTCACAGATAGCTGAATGTCGGAGAACTGCAAATAATACCAGATCAACATGACAAGTAAAAAAAAAATAAAAAATTAATTTCCAAATTTGGAAACTGCCTCGGTTCTGATGCCACAGATTTTGGTTGTTGCTGGTTGTCCTTCAGGCCCTGCTAGAACATGCTGTGCATTCCAACCAATTATCTACCCTGAGGTGCAACAGGTTCACACTCTAATCTTTGATGCCTCCTCACATGGGATATAGCTGGATTTAAACAGGGAACAAGGGTGGGACAACCCTTAAAAACTTGTATACATAGCAAACATGAATCAACTTCAAACCAACCCACTGAGGGAAACAAAAAAGTCTTTCAAAGAAATACTTTTATCCTCACTATTGTTTCATCTTACAATGGCTCGTCATAGCCCATGTGGATGCTTAAGGTGAGTTTCAAAGAGAGCAGAAGAGGCAGCTTCAGATATTACATCCATCAAACTGCCCTTTGGCTTCACTGAAGGTGATGAAATGTCTGGTTCGAGGTAGGTCATCAGAAGGCACTTAGAATTCGAAAAATGGACCATGGTAACCTCACGTCTGACCAAGTCATCCTTAACCAGGAAATCCAGTTCCCTGGCATGGACGTTGTGTTCTATGTGTACTCTTACACCTTGCCAGTATACCCACATACTCGAGCCAGCAATTTCCATTCTTATTACATCACCCTTACCACGCCAGAGGATTCATGTCCTTTCCGAGGAAGTGCGTCTTTAAAGAGCTTGTCTCAGCCATCTGTCACGGATGTCACCATCTCCCATCAACACCACTGGCTCCCACATATCCTGCACTAGTGGTAACTGAATGAATGAAAGGGTCACACTGGAAGTAAAACTAAAAGAATATTTTAAAAATAAAAGACCAAACTACAAATACTTTCTGACATCAAGAAGGAAGAATTCTGCACTGGGCAAGTCGTTTTATGGGAAAAAGATTTGATGTTTCCAAACCTGAGCTTTGATGCATTTCAGTCAAGCCACCTCATTACCTTTGTTTCCAGAAACTGTGCCGTGAAATACTCAAACAACCTTAAAGTAGTATTGACTCAATATTGAATCGAACATTTACGTACATGCCCGGGGCGGAGTGCAAAATTTTATGTAAATCCCCTTAACGACCTTTTCAGGCCGCCGACAATCGCCATACAAAGGTGACTGGCAGGCGACACTGGTGCACATTTATCCTTTTGCCCCGGCCTGTCTCTCTCTGTGGCGCCCCCTACTGTGATAGGCGTGGGGTAAGGTGCCCAGTCGTACTTGCTGCCAATGGAAGAGGCCAGCATGGACCCTCTCATGGCAACGATGCAGGTCGTTGTAATAATGTTCAGTTTGTTTCCTGCTTCACACCCCCGTAATCCAGTACATGAGACGCAGAGGGAGGTATCCCATGCCTGTCCATCCGAGTTCCAACACTGCTTAGCCAAACCAACTCCTTTGTACGACTCACACAGCAGTCTATTGGTTGCCTCCGAGCCATTTCATAATGTGCGACTATTATCACAATTATTAAGATTAATGGAACCCCACAACACAAAACCCCAAGTCCAAAATAAGTTAGTTAACGCAATGCGAAGGCTCGTGAGATTACAAATAAAACATCTCTTGTGCATAGAAATGTATGCATGCTCACACCCATTCTTTTTTTCTGCCTGTTTCATACACACATACACACACACACACACTAGATCAGTGTTCCCAAGCCCCTTACTGAGCGTTTTTATCCTTGCTAGGCCTCGTCTCAGAGGGGAGTCAGGCCCCTACTGAGATTTTTACCCACTTCCTTGTGCAAAGCCTGTTTTGCCCCTTGGCAGCCATCTTCCATTCACTAACAGCAGACGAGCTCTGCTTTCTGTCTCATCAGCTTAAAATTACTTTGATTTGGAAATGACTGACTCAGGCGGAGATGGCCATAATGCTTCATAGGTGAAGACGTAGTCCATATTCCCATCACAGAAGTAAACATGAAGCATATTATCCTTCCAGACAGAGGCCATTTCTTGGAGTCCTACTGTATCTATCCCGTCTGAAGCCGTGGCCCCCCAGGAGGGCATAAGTCTTCTAGGGACACATTTAACATGATTAAAGAGGGGATTTTTGGGGGGCTATTTAAAAAAGAAGAAAAAAGAGTGCACATGTGTGTATGTGTGTGCGCAAGTTTGTGCATGTGTTGGAGAAAGCTGTTAAGCGTGATGATGCCATGAAAATTTGTTTGCGTGTTTGTGTGTGTGCTTTCGGGGAGGGGGTGTAACATATAAACCCCCTACTGTCCTATTTCTAGTCGTCTGTCCGCACATCACAGCTGTCAGTATCCAGTGAGATATGAAGACGAAAAGGAATACAGAGAAGAGCCCTTCAGTTGGATATTACCGCTGGCTTTCCCCGGGGAGTATGTTGGATTTAGCGTTTGCCTCTGGGATCTTTACTGTACTTTCGACTCCCTACATGGTACGTTGTAAATGCATATTATGATCAATCCAATAAATTCTGCTGCTTTTACTTAATATCCTCATTCAATAAAAGATAACACTGTATTATTATGATCCTTAAGTTTACAGATTATCTAGCTTTATTTCTGCCTATTTGTCTGCAGATGTTCACAGACAATATTGTTTTCAGCCCAAAGCTATAATTTTCCAGCGAAAGGGATTATCTCCAATTCCAGATATATGACTTGGCTAAATCCTGTGGGACAATATCTAGTTATAAAATATGAAGTTGACAAGTTGCATTGTAACTTTTTGTGCTAATCTCAGTTGTCACATCTCAACAGCAGCACCTGCGCTGTGGTTGTATGTAAAAAGTAAAACTGGGACTTGATTTTGTTTTGGGTTTTTCTTTAGTTCTATGGAGTACATTTGAAATAAAGAAAGCTTTAATGCTACTTTTTTTTTACTTCCACTCCAAACTTCTAGCAAACTTTTTGTGGGATGAGATGTGACATTTTTATAGTGAAAAAGTAGAGAATATTTGACAGATGAAGCTGACAAACTCACTGCACGAATAAAGCCTTATTCTCTACTCTCTTTTCTTTTTTCGCTCTCTGTTTTTCTTTGATTTAGGTATTGTGGTTTATCTTGGTCCAGATGGGACCAGTAAACGTAAATGGAAAGCCATTCAGATGGCTGCTTAATAATACAATTATATAATACAATAATACAATATTTTTCGTTCTCTTTCTTGTTTCTTTTTCATATCTTACTCTGTTGTTTGCCTTCTAAGTCATCCGGGTACAACAGTTTGCAACAAGTCTGCCTCAAAGTAAACATATCAAAAAGTAGTAAAAGTTCTGTTGCCGGAATTTAAGGAGGCAGTTGCTCAGATTATGGACAGATCTGCACAAATTATCTTCAGTGAAGGTTTTAATGTTGAGACTTTTGTGGATGTGTGAAGATTGTGGAGATTTAGCGATGGGTCACCATGAGGAAACTACTGTTGCAATTAATCACCTCCAGCCAGTGTTCATTTTCAGGGTGATTTATACAATAGTACAAGAAATCATAGAAATATAAGTCAGGATATGATAAAGGACAAGTATTTAGGTATGGATATTTCTCACTATCTGAGAAAAAAAAAAACTTTGATGCACAACATGAAACTCTTTGAAATGAAATTCTTTATTCGTGCAAAGTTTTAAATAAAATGTTTCTTTTCCACAAGTGAAACCCATCAGCGGTGATGTCTGGAAGTGTAAAATTTTAAAGTGAATCTCTAAATCATCCTGATGATTTATCCTGAACAATTATTTAGCAGCAAAGTAAAGTAGTGCAAAAACACTGAGTCATTGTTTTGTTGCTGTGGAAAATGCAGAGAATAAAAATATACCGTACAGTGCAGACGTCTTGAGTCACCTTTCATTTCTTTATATTTTGATATGAAAACACGAGATAGGTGCAGCGAATCTTGGAAACACCTGCAAACACGCAAAGTGAAAGTCGATATTTAGTGTGACCCCCTTTATTCTTCAACACAACATGAACTCTCTTGTCCAAGCTTTCTTGTGATTTTTTTTATATAAAAGAAATCTCCAGGCTTTTGAAGGACATTCAAAGCTCTTCTTTGGATGCTGGCTGCCTTTTGTTCTGTCCTCTGTCAAGATGATCCCACACTGATTAAATAACGTTGAAGTCCAGGCACTGGGGAGGCCAATCCATGACTGATAGTGTTCCACTGTGTGTTTTTCTATCCAGCTGTGCTTTTACTGCACTGGCAGTGTGTTTGGGATCATTGTCATCCTGAAAAATGAAGACGTTGCCAATCTTATACTTTCCACATGGTATTTCATGCTGGATCAAAATCTGATAGTATTTTCCAGCATTAGTAATTCCTTCAAAGGATCCCCATTACCACTGGGTAAAATGCAGCCCCAAACCATAACATAGCCTCCACCGTGTTTTCAGATGAATGTAGACACTCACTGTTGTACTCTCTGCTGACCTTCTCAATATTGACAAGCATTTGATTATGTATGCAGGCATTTGAAATCTGGATTCTTCGCCCCATAAGACCTGTTGCCAATTGTTTTTAGTCCAGTTAGTGTGTAATTTGCAATACCTCAGCCTTTTATTCCTTATCTTATTTCTTGACAGCCAACTTTCAGCTGAGATCGTTCCTGCTGAGGCTTCAGTAAACTGCAGATGGATGAACTAAAGTGCCAGATGCATCTCTCAGGTCATGTGTCAGGACTTTTTTTTCTCCTGTTCCTTCCTTTTCCTGACTTGCATACACTTTTCATCTTCTATAGAGAGCGTTTTGGGTCTGCTATCCCTTATTTTACTCTCGACTTGTCCACTTTCCTCCTTTAAGGCCACACTGCACACCACGCCAAGTTTTTTGGATAATAACTCTTGGAGAATCACTTGGTTGGTGAAGAAACTCTGTTTTATGCATGTCAGTCTCCATTATTTTTTTTCAGAGACTCATCTAAGGAAATGGGAAGCAATAATTTGTTTTTGTGACAGGCTGCTAGTAGCTAAACGACGAAAGATGCCATTTAAAATTTAAATTCTCTGGTAGGTGTAGATACTGCTTGATCGCTTGAGTTAGGTGTCTTTTGTATGCCTGAATGAATCATAGGTTAGTGTTAAGTGGTTCAATAAACAAAGGGGAAAAAACTGTTCATCTGAAAATGGTGAAGTACAAGGGCTGGATAAAAAAAAGGAGTGAAAAAGCAGCCCATGTCCAAAGAAAAAGTTTGAAAGTCCTTTGGAAAGATTAACGAACTATTTCTCAAGCCCACTATTACTTTTTACCAAAAGAAACTGCAGTAGATTTCAGTAAGGGCTCTGTATAATAACAGTGCAATGCTGGCAACGCTAGCTGACAGTATTTGATTGTATTTTAACGAGAAAATTTGCAACAGTTTAAGCTTGTCTTGGGATTACAAAAAGGAGCTCTCTGTTATGGCATTAGATATCAATATTTTAATTGCACTCACTTCAGATGTTCATAATGACAGTACAGTGGGGAGAATGAAATGCTTTGTTATGCTTTCTAATCTTGTTAGTACTACACAAACGTGGACAAACCTCTAATTTACTCTACTAACTACAGGTAATAACAGACTGTACAGTGTTCATTCTTCGACAGAAAGACACATCCACAATGTGAGCACAGATGTTGTGGATACAAATGAGCATAGCAACTGTTATGATATACACCACGTATTCTTTTGCCTTTAAAATGTTCTAAAAGTAAGAATGCCCGTTTACTCATCAGATTTATATCATTCATTTTCCTGCTTTTTTCCACGCCTTGTGTTATGAATTGAATTGGTCTTTTTCATTTTAGAAAAGCACAGATTACATCATCTTTACATATCTAAGAAAAGCGTGTCATTCAAAGCATGACAGTCATGCAAACTGGCACATGTCAGGATTTGTTTTTGAAAAACAGAAACTCTTGGCCTTTTTTTGTCACTTAGCAGCGTGTTTGCTTTGACAGAAACAGTTTGCAGTATACACTCTGCCAATATGCTCCCCCTCCCTGACTGTCTCAACAAAGTTCTCTGTGTGCTCTCTATCTCTAAAAGCAAACAAACAGAAACATAGTGGGGTCTTTGCTTCTTTCTAATAACTATATATAATAAAATGTATTTATTTTTCGTTTGTTTTGGATGGCAGCGTTGATTTTAAATGTTCGACAGCTTTCCGAAAAATGTAGGCCAAACTAAAAAGACAGTAACACTTTGCAGAAACTTTTAACTGCTGCTATGAAACACCTTCCACACCTTTAAAGAAGGACAACTGTTGCTTTGAAAATATGCTGAAAGCGATCTCTATGGCATTCTGCGGGGCAAAACCACAAATTACGGTGGCAGAGTGAATGGCATTATGAGACTTCAGTGTGTGGTCCTTCACTAGTCTCCCCTCCTGCTGTTCTCTCCTGGCCTTCTCCCCTCCTGCTGCCCCCTCTGCTGGGGTTAGCAGGCATAGTTGACCCTGGTTAAAATTCAACTGTCCCGGTAATAATATGGTTAGTTTTTCCCTTATTGGCTTGGTCATGGAACAAAAGGAAGTGGAAACTGCAAAATTAAAAAGGAAAGAAAAGAAAAGAAAAGAAAAGAAAAGAAAAGAAAAGAAAAGAAAAAGAAACTCAAATGAATCTGAATCAAAAAATTATGATAGACTATAGAAAATGATGCATGCTGCGGCAAGCTTTGGGGTATAAACGCACATGTTTAAAATAATTAAAAAGGAAAAGTGAAGCAAAATTGCTCAGGCCTTAAATATAATTATGTGTGTCCTGGGTTTATACTGTGAGTACTCTGGATGCATTTACAGTTTTTAAATCCAGCAGTGAATCATTTACTTACATCGGGAGATAGTGGTTTTATCGTTAATCCTAAATTGCACCTCTTCTTTCTTACATCTTTACCTTGGTTTTTGTCCTCTTCAATTACAGTGTGTGGCATCCACTGGAAGCAATAGCAATAATAATAGTAATAATAGTAATAATAATGATAATTGGTATACAGACTGTTGGCAGTCGCTTTTAACCAAGTTCCATGTCTGAGCCTCCAGCAATCCACCCCCAGCATGAGTCAACTTTGGTGTGTGTGATTAATTTATCAGTATACCCCCCTTAAGGATAAACTAGTCACCATAATTAACTGCTGAATAAAGTGAAGCTCGTGGCTGCCACCATATTTTCAACAGAAAATCGTTTCCTGAGGTCATATCTAAACTGGGACGGTGGGTTGGCTTCAGATAGTCTTCATCAGACTTCTTTTTGCAGTCAGAAGAGCTGCCCACTGCTGGCCATCAGAGGTAACACAGGTCTAAGGCACTTTTGCATTGGCTTTGTTTTTCAGATGTGGAACCGAAGTCTATTAAAAATAGATACAGCCAGTGATTTTCAAAATATTTTTTTCTTTACTGATAATTAATTTACCACTGGAATGCACTACGAGTCAAAATTACTTGTTTTAATCAGTGCTTACAGTATAGACTGTATATAGAAGCTAGATGTAGGCACTGTGATGTCTGTTTTGAAGTTTCCAGTTGAGCATCTTGTCCAGCGCTGACATGGATTTTAAAAACTTTCCCAATATTCACAAGTGAAAAGGTGGATCAGATTTTCTCGTTTAATCTTAACTTAAAAGATGGAAACTTCAAAATGAATTATATATAACTTGCTCATAGAAGTAGGAAAGTCCAGTGGTCAGGTCTCTGCAGGACAAATTAGCTGTATTAATGGTGGCCATCGCAACAGATTCTGCCAAAGAGAAGCTGAAATGAGCTCATAAGACAGGGCTCTGACTTTTTTCCTTTCATATCTTATCAGTCAAGAAGAATATTATAAAGCTGAATGATTAACCACAAGTAACTTGTGGACTCAGATATATGAAGTGTTTCAGGTTTTGATTAGTGCGGTTGGAAAGGAGGTGAACCTCGAGCAACTAATAAGCTACTCCTGGGAACTTTAGCAGTTAGTGGGTCTTCAGCAGGGATAGGAATTTTAAAAAAAATTATGCCACTTGGGAACCGCTTCCAAGTTTTTCAAAGCATTGGAACTGTGTCTGAACTTATCAATTCTTTTATCAATCCCTGTAGCTGCTGGCAATGCACATTAATTTCAGATCAGCAATGTCATACATGCGTGTCTAGTGTTGCCATAAAAAAGAGTCATTGCAGGGAAGACGAATGATTACAAAGCATTGCTTCATGAAGACAGATGATAGCCGTGTTAGTTGTAATGTCTGTAACATAATTATTTCAAGCGGGGTGGAAACACCAGCAACATACGCAACATGGGATTCACTTCAAGGAGTGTCATGTATTTGATGTGCACCACAAGTGCTATCGCTACAGTTTCCCAACCGAGCAGCTCATCAATGCAGATGTGTAACAAAAATTTTATTTAACTAAGAAAGCCTGAAAGAAAATGAATGCCATACTAGTCTGCCTTTATTTACTCGATTTTAGATGTTAACTGAGAGATTGATGTTACATCTAGAAATAGGCAGTAGTCTGTTTGGGATTTAAAATAAATTTTAAAAAAATCAGTTTTGATGACACTGAAAATCTGTTTATGTATAAAGGTGGATCAAGGATCAATAAGGGCTGGGCTGGTGAGCAGATGCAATGATTGCACTGGTATAAAAAAAACTTTATAAATTCCTATTCCTAGTTTTCAGGGAAATTTAAGATTCAATTTCAGTAGTAAATTAAAGTCAACAGGTCATAGACACAGCATGCTTATCGTGCATTTGTACTTGCCAGTACAAGGTAAAGCTATTTTTACTCTAAATAGTGCCATAACTAAAAAAAAAAAAAAAAAAAAACTAAACTAAAAAAAAAACTAACTAAAAGTGGAGGCTGTCATGTGTGCGTGTGTTTCTCCCCGCAACCACAGGGGGAGACACTTCTCCCGGCACGGTGAACGCAGGAGTTTTGCAGGAACCTCTGACGTGTCAGACTGTCGCCATTTTCCTAAGGAAGGAAACGCCTTGAGGGAACAAAACATTTCAACTGAGTAAGTGCAAGAGAGACTTTTTGTTAAAGAAAAAAGAAAAGGTAGCTTTTACAATATCTGAAGGTAAATGTACAAAACCCCATGTGTTGTCAAGCAAAATCGGCTTTAGTGTGTGCGATTCCGATCACCATAGTCAGAAAAATCTGACTTGCACCTTGTTAGCGGAATTATCTGAATCGACGAGTCTGTCCTTCCTTTCTGTGTGCGTGGGAGGTTTTTTTGTACTCTCTCGCACATGATTTCATATTCAGTGTAACTGGGAAACACATGAATAGAAATGCAATTGTTGTTTTTATTTCTCAAGTTGGTACTCTTAAAATCTGAGCGGGTCGGACGACTATTAGCGTTGCACCGTAACAAGCTAGCATCACCGTTTGTTTACCTGCTCTGAAAGTTTTTGCTCCGAGCTAAATATTGAAAATGCTCCAGTTAGCCGCGTAAAATATTCGGTTCCAAACTGCATAAACTGAAAAGACAAATACTGGTACAGGGTGACAGCTAGCGAGTTTCCTTATAATTTCATTTAGTAGCTTTCAGGAGTCACGGAGCGTTTTAATTCCCTTTTATCGAGGTTGGTGCTACCACGAGTTTCTGCCTTTAAGTAGAATTCAGAAGCTCATATATTGCATATAGTATACATCACACTGATTAATGCGAGTGCGATAACAGAAAACTGCTTACAGATAATTGTGTTTAGCACAACAGTAGCATCATACTGATTTCTGAGGATATTTAAAAATGTCCTAAAAGTGTCTAACAGCCTTTACAGTTGCACTCCCATGCTGCCCACGTGACTCAATAACAGCAAAATTTCAAACATTCACCTTTAATATTTTGACACAAGCAAATGTAGCTGTCTGTAAGATGATTTGATCACGCCGTAAGACCCATCTCACTGATTAGATGAGGCTAACAAAACTTTAGTCATGGACATAGACTTTATTTAATCCCACACAGAGGAAATTCACTTGTTACAATAGTATAAGGGACAGGAAGAAAAAGCAAGTTAGAGATATATATTAGAAAAATAAAAATTGAAAGTAAAATAGTGTACAAAAAATACCAAATTGCCATATGCAGAAAAATGCACCACTGTTTTTTTTTATATGTACATTAAGTGCAGTGGGAGTAATAATAATAGTAATACATATGTATTTTTTAAAACTGTATTTAAGTTGCACACAATATTTTTTGTTTAATGTATGGCGATATTGAAGTTTGTTCTAGCCTGGATGGTGTGATCAACACATACTCAGACCTTCAGTTTACTGTCACAGCAATCAGAGGCAGTGTGTCCGTCATTTGGGAGGTTGGAACACGGTTTGGTGTTTTCTTATGTTTACCAGCAGCACGTCTCTGTATTGGAGCTGAACAACTCCTCTCTTTCTTCACAGGTTTTCTTTTTGTTTTTTTGGCCTTTTTGGGTTCCTGTCACCAGCCGCCATGGGGAATATGTTTGCAGGACTGTTTAAAATGTTCGGGAAGAAGGAGATGAGGATACTCATGGTGGGTCTGGATGCTGCTGGAAAGACAACGATTTTGTACAAGCTTAAACTCGGAGAGATTGTGACTACCATCCCTACAATAGGTAATACAAAAACTGTTTTACATGACACAGGAAGGAAGCCTAAAGACTCGGTTTGTTTTTAATGTGAATATTTGTTTCATATCTACAGGTTTTAATGTGGAAACGGTAGAATACAAGAACATCAGTTTCACTGTATGGGATGTCGGCGGTCAAGACAAAATTCGACCGCTGTGGCGTCATTACTTTCAAAACACTCAGGGTAGGTTTTTTCCTCATCGCCTGATATTTGATGGCTCATGTTAGGACTGCTATTTGAACATGTCTTCTGGTTTGTATTTAGAAGATTTACACCCATTTATTTGATTGCACTTGCTCCAGGTCTTATCTTTGTCGTGGACAGCAATGATAGAGAGCGATGTGGAGAAGCTCGTGAAGAGCTCCTGAGAATGTTGGCAGAGGATGAGCTGCGTGACGCCGTGCTGCTAGTGTTTGCCAACAAACAAGTAAGTCATCAAGTCTTTTATATAAGCAGGTGTACATCATAAACACTTTTCACCTTTCCTTTGTCTAATGATTTCTCACCTTCTTTTTTTTATAGGACCTCCCAAATGCTATGAATGCAGCAGAACTCACAGACAAGCTCAATCTTCATTCCCTGCGCAACCGACAGTGGTACATCCAGGCGACCTGTGCCACCACCGGAGATGGCCTCTATGAAGGGCTGGACTGGTTGTCTAATCAACTCAAGAACCATTAATGATTACGGCATTTTAAAATCCAATCTCCTCCACCCCAATCTCTGACCTTGCTCTTTACTTTTAAGATCTTGCTAAACTGAGTTATGTTGTACTGGAAGCTGTTATTACCACAAACATGCAGGCCAGTGGTGGGGGTGGGCTATTCTTGTAAAGCAGCTTTATTTTTATTTTTTTCACATTTTATGTAAGTGTAAATAAAGTTGGTAATGGGGCAGCTTGTTGCACGCTTTAAAATCCTACTGTGGTGATTTGTCTTTCTGGCTGTTGGGCAGCCATGTGTGCATTGAATAGAAAAACAAAGGCAGGGACTTTACCAGCAGATAAAGGTTACACGTACTGTAAGGACTGATTTTAATTTTTTATTAGAAACAATAAAGAATCATACACTGATTATGCACTACTTGCAACTACTACTGGTAATTTTTATCAGTAACTAGAAGTACCAGCGCCTCAAAATAAGTATAAACACTGGCATTGACTATATGTACTGACATTGCCCCCCCACCTCCGTCACGCACAATCTGTGAACACCTACCAGCCTTTGTTGTTTTAAACTAAGAAATGTTGCATTGACCTCACATCTACCTGCTTTGGGGTAACAGGGAGGAGCCAGCCTCTTGAGCCTGCATTGAATTCTTGTATTTTAGAGTCTCAGGTTGAATATGTGCTGCCTTTGCAATGTACTTGTTAGCAAAACTGCATGATGTAGTCTGTTTGTCTTTAAGGGCATGCATTATTATCTACTGGGTGTTTACATCATACAGCTGCAAAGGAACTCTTAGCCCACTAATTACTATAGCCATACACTGTTAATTTGTTGTAAGGAGTGGCTTAGCATCCTCACTAAGGGCTCTATTAACGTTTGCCTTTTATTGAACTCAAACCTGGGAATTTGCATTGTGCAGCTATGACATTAGTGCCAATGTTTTCCTTTGCAGCACGTTGGGTTTTCTTTCGTAAACTGGCCGTCCATAAATGCCTTTTTTTTTTTTTTTAATATGAGACACATCACTTCCCCCCCTCCCCCCAAAACTTATTTGTAAAGGGTGTGGCTGTTTTAACTGATTGCATCGTTTGATTTTTAGCTGCCTAAAATGTAATGTTATTCTCTTCTGGTTGTCTGTGTTCTTATGTAAAGCTTGATACTGCAATTGATTTTCATTTTGTTTCACACCATGTAATAAAATCTAAGTTTATGCTGCTTTTTGTAGGCTGTCCCTTGACATCAACTATTACAGAATTAAATGAAGTTTTAGACTATTTAGACAAAAGGATTAGGCATCACCTTGGCATTTTTCTGCTCAGCGAATCAATCTAAAACAGAATATGAGAACATGTATGTGCAGCAATTAATTGGCAATTGATTTTAGTTGCAGCATTAATAGAATTACTATTACAAAGGCCCCAAACTTGTGTCTGTGACTTCTTAAGGCTATCACCCCTTGACCTAGGAAGAAATATGTTGCCCCAAGGTGATGAAACCACCCAGTGCTTAGGTTAAAGCAGTTATGTGAAGAGCACACCCTGTTTCACATTGTGTAAGGGTGGCAATCTAGGACCACATTCTTGCAGGTTGATTAGGCTGCTACGGTTAATGCAGCCAAGCCTGTAAAACATGGCAGGAGAGTATGGTAGCGGTGGAAGAGGAGGTAGTTTGAGTCTTGGGTCCCTCATAGGGTGGCTTTGTCTAGCCTTCTCTCCTGCTGCTTCATCAGCTTGGTTTGTGTGTGGCGGTCTAATGGTACTCGGCCATATAAAAAAAAAAAAAAAAGGGCCAGCCTAGTTTTTTGCACTCTTCTTTATGAATGCCTTGCGCTTTTTTTAGTGTACCCCCCCAGGTGCCAGTCCACAGAATACCCTCTTTCAGACCAATTCAAGGCAAATGCAAACACTACTCTATTATGACCAGTAAAGAGCATTCCAATGGTATCGCACCAGTCGGAGCTGAACCTAGAATGACGAGGGATTACTTAGAAAGGAGAATGGCCAGTGTCTGAGTAGTAGGATGAGACGGAGATGTATAGATGGAAAAAAAGGTGTCAAGAAGCATCTTGAAGGAGCAAATGTTTAGGTTTTCCAATATGAAAATGTAATCAATAGAAGTTTGTGTTGAAGGATTTTTGCCGGCAAGTGCTTAGGCAGTCAGGTGAACGGCTCGAATAGAACTTTCACTCAAAAGAATGGGGTTCAAGTCTATGCATTTTATTTGTTTTGATATGGGGTTTTTCTCCCTGTCACTGTGTGGTTAGGCACCAAAACTACATGCTTAGATTCAAGAAAAGAAATACTTATTAACATACACTCTTTTACCAGTTTGATTATAATCGTAGAAGGCTTCTTTGGCAGCAAGCCCTTGAAGCTACATTCCTGTGCAAAAAGTGCCAGTTGCACCATGTCTTTATGGTAACCTTAAAAAAAATAAATAAATCAGACACGTTCATGTAAATAACTGAATGAGTCATGTCATGACAGGGTCATGTAAGAATTTCCATGAGGGATTATTGTGTGTGCTTGCAGTAACAATGATCAGGGTTGAACTAATGTTAAATAAAAGCTTTGAGGACAAGGAAGAAAATCATTCCACTAGCTTTGGAAAAAAAGTTTCTATATTTATCCAAGATAAAACCCCCAAAATACAAAGCTTAAAGCAATGCAGAGTACTTGATATTTGATGATTAAATAACTCGACGTGATCAAAAACTGTCAAACCAAAACACCAGTGTCACATGAGCAACCTTCTGAATGAAGAAGTTAAAACCTGAGGCTAAAGTCTGTTACACTGATTAGAGTCCATCCACAGTCTGTTTGGCTGTTCAAGTAAATAAGGTCTTGAGGGTCTGTCAAACTGCTGTAGAGCACTCTGTCCACATTATGCATGTTTGAATCGGGGGTGGGGGTGGGCACGACATTAGTCGTCCGAGTCTGTGTCATGGCGCCGCCTGTGGCTTTGTGTGGCACCAGCAGGGGCCTTCTTGTGGCTGGCAGGGTTGCGAGGGACAGGAGATCCTCCATCAGAGGAGTCTGTGTCGTGCCGCTGCCTTCGATGATGGGGGTTGGAGCGCTGTCGCTCAGCCTTTGCTCCCCCCCTTGAGTGGCTGTCATGGGGTCTGGCTCCGCTCTGACTAACGTATGATGGATTATGATGATGGTGGTCCTTTCTGTGCCTAAAAAGTACAAGGAAACAAATAGTGTTGGGATTAATGCTGTGAGGGTATGGAAGAATAAACGGCACCTGCAAGTGGAAATAACTGGCTATTTTTTTTGTTTGATAAAATTGTGTTCAAGGTTATTGTTATTCTTTTCCTATCGCACAAGTTACTGAAGCACATAAATAACAATGTTTAATCTGCCTCTTCAAATATTGAAATATAAAGAAAGTCTTGTGACGCATGCACCCCATATATAACACAACAAGTGAAGTTGTTGCATGTAAGACAGTGCCTCACTGCCCTCTAGTGCTGACACAACAATTTGGCTCCCAACAAAAAGACTGCAATGTAATTTAAAAATATAAACAGGGCTGCACATAAGTGGTTTGCTATCAAAATAAAAGATCCGCACCAGATAAGTTGTAACGCACGTTTGCGTACATAAGATGTTCTGGAGGAGGACAGACATTTGTTTAGAACTCTTAAAGATGTCGAAGAAGCAAGCTCCGTAAGCAAATACTTTGGTGTTTCTTAATGTAAACCTCGTTCACCCATTCACACACCTACTTGAGGAAGTGCTTTTTTTTCATGCCTAAGCACTTTTAACCTAATACACACACGCTCACATTCCGATGGACGCATTGAGGGCAGACTGGGGTTCTTTGCCCAAAGATACTTCCAATTAGAAGTGGGAGCAGCCAGGGATTGATCTACCTCCACAGCCCCCGTCTTTAAAAACACGATTCTAAAAACATATTTTGAGTTTGGTCCAGACTCACGCTGAATAGTGTTTGAACGTTAAATGCAGAAATAAACCAACCTCTTCCTGTTGTCCTCAGAATCGGAGGAGGATGAGTCTCTCCTTTTTCGTTTTTTCTTTTTTTCCTTTTTCTTTTTCTCCTTTTTGTTCTTTTTTTCTTTGTTTTTCTTATTACTGTCATGCCTTCAGAGAGGGAAAAGAAAGTAGTGAAGATTACATTTCAACAAATTACATTATTTTTTCATTTCAAATGTATTATTATCAGTATTATTATTATTTACGCATTCTCATTCATTTGTTCACTGGCTATTATTAAAAGAAAACTTAAGAAACTGGATACAGGGTCAGATTTTGTCCAGTAAATCTAAAAGTTTGTGTGTCTGCAACATTTTACAAGTAGTAATTATCCAGTCTCACCTCTGTTCCTCCACCTGTTTTACTGCACTCTCATTTGTTTTTGTTGCTGAAGCTTCTGTATGACCTTCAGTCCTGACGTGCTGGACAAAAAGCATTTCTTAATTTTTGCACAGAGTGTAAAATGCCTCAAAGCAGAGTAATGTCTAAGCACCACTACCCCAAAAAAGGTAATAACACAATCTTACTGTAAAAACCGGCAAGCCCATTTTAGCAACTTCCTTTTCTTTCTGGGACAGGACCATTCTCCGAGACCCTGCACTGCAGAAGGAAACATTGAAAACACAATAAGACACTTTAGAATCAAAACATTGAGAAAAGAAGCTCTTTTGACACCACTTTTTCCCATGATGACAGTTTACATTTTTGCTGACTTATCAAATACACTAACTGGCCACTTTGCTAGGTACGCCCGTTCAACAAATATCTAATCAACCTGTCACAAGGCAGCAACTCAGTGCATTTAGATGTGTAGACATGTTTAAGAAAATGTGCTGAAATTTAAACTGAGCATCAGATTGGTGAAGAAAAGTGACACTGAGCAAGGCATTGGTGTTGGTCCCAGATGGGCTGGTCTGAGTTTTTCAGAAACTCCTGATATACTGGGTTTTTCCAACACAACAATCTCTAGCGTTTACAGAGAATAGTTTGTTTTGGGGGTTTTTAACTTAAAACATAAGATATCCAGTGAGGTACTATCATGCCAATATAGACCAAGATCTCTGAGGAATGTTTCCAGCATCTTGTTGAATCTATAACACGAAGAATTAAAGTATTTCTGAAGGCAAAATGGCGTTGAACCCTAATAACCCCCAACGAACTAGCAAGGGGGTACCTAATAAAGTGACCAGTGAGTGTATGATTAATTTAAAACAAGAGTCCCTGATAAAGATTAAACTACCTTCACCTTCAGGTTCTACCTTCACCTTAGTGATGCATACTGTCCTTTTAACAAATATTCATTTATTTTTATGTTGTTGCTTTTCTAGATTTATTTATTTTACTCCAAAAATAAAGCACCTTTAAACATCACTGTTTCATGTGGAAAAAGCAAACATAAAAAGAAGTCACCTGGAGCTTCCTAAACCAGAAACACGGTCAACATTTCTCTCGTCGCCATCAGCCTCGTCCCTCCTGCAAACCTCTACAAGGTCCTGCCATAGAAAGTCAAATAAAAATTCACATCACTAAGCTTTTGAACAATAGCAGATTTTTTTTTTTAAATCATTCATAATTTAAGTCACACACCTCTTTGGTTAGACCAGTCGGTTGTCTCTTTATATTCTTGTGCCCTCTAAATTGATAATGGAAAATGAGAAATTACTAAACTGGTCAGTTTAAACTTCCTGTTTTATCTCTTTTATGGGAAGTTGTACATACAGTGCAGCCATCAACGCTTCTTCCTCTGCTGCCTTGACAGCAGCAAGTTCCTCCTCTCTGGACAAAGGTGCACCACCCTTTTTGTCCTTTGCATACCATGTCAGATCTTTGCCTTTTTGCCAACGCCCCACTGGTGCCATCAAGGAGTTACCTGGAAACAGAGGAAGTGATGACACGTGATAAAGATTACGGATTCCAGAACATGATGTATGATAATTTCCTTTTCATCCTTAAGTAGGGCTGTGCGATATGACCATATCCAGATAAAAAACATATATCGTCCGATAATGATATAAATAACAAAAATTTATCATTTTCTGTAAATTCTGTGAATCTCGGGTAGCTGAAGTGTTTCCAGCTGGGCGTCGTGTATCTGGAGTCGAGTGTTTTACCGATGCATGAAACTACACATTTTTAGACATAGGTTGTAACGACCGCCGTTTTCTTTGCGAGTATTTATTACAGGGCTGCTGCAGGGAAAAGCCTGTTCTAACGTTTAAGTCTGAGGTTTATTCAGTTTATTTTGAAAACTCTCAACAGGATCTTGAGCTTTATTGTGAAAGGTTTATGTTTTGGGCCATAGCATAACACTGAATGAAGCCAGTGTTACAGAAATCCAGATGGTGTCAACATTGTTTTTTCCCCAAATAGTCAAGAATTGTGCATGTTTGTTTTGAAATTATTTACAGTACGTATAGGAGGGTAAAGTCAATTAAAACAATGTCTTGTGTACACACGATAATTGTGTGTGTACAAAAATGTGCACAAACACAAACTTTAATGGATTTTAGGGGCCCCTCACTAAAACGACTTATTCATTAGTCATGGCAAAGATGATGTTGGTATTGTTAGTATTGTCCCTTTTTTAAGTTTCCTTATTATGTACAACTTAAAAGAAAAAATACTTTTTTAAAATCTTTCTATTAGCATCCTCCCCTCCACAGCCACGTGTTTAAACAATATATTTTAACATATGCTGATAACATCATCTATAATGAGGACCTTACTGTACAATAATATTAATATGATGCTTTTCCATGAGTGCTTTTTAAAATGCACGTTCCTGAACAATTTAAGTAGGGTTACTTTTGGGAGTCCTATTTTTCATCGGTGGTGGCCGCTATGTAGGCTAGCTGCTGTTGGTTTGCTGGGCATGCTGGCAACTGTGTAGACTCACATAACGGAGAGACTACGTGTCTGTGCTCAGGGGTGGGAGCAATGAAAGCTAGGACTTGCTTTGTGTAGACTGAAAGACAAGGCGAAAACCCAGCCATTAGACCCATCCAGACTTCGTGTAATGAGGGAAACGACAACAAAAGGTATGGGAGAGTTGCATGTGAGGCCGTGGTGTGCGTAGTTTAAGAGCTCAGTTAGAGCGATATGAGCAGCACCGCATCTGGTTGCTGCTGATAGCAGACAGATGGCTACTATCTCCTGTACTTACCGAGATAGTTTTCTCTGTGTTTGTCGACTTTCACTTCATTCCAGTTGAACTGGTCCTGACCTCCCCGTACACCTCCAGATCTCGAGGAACCGAACATTTTAATCGGGTATCTCTAAAAGTTAAGGCAAAAACAACGTCCTGTTAACGCGAAGAGCTAACTTTTAGCCACGTTAGCACATGACCCGCGCGACCGGCTAGGCCTTCAGCTAACACTCATCCGGGGAGTTTTTGTGGTAAGTTTAAATTCCCTATGGTTACTAGGACCTGTTGGTGAGAGGCTTGCTTCTTAGTGGTAATGCTTCCTTTGCCTAGAGGCAAACTGCTTCCAGTTTCCCCAAGTCTCCGCAGAGCGCAGGGGAAATAGTTTGTTTAAACGCTAGTTAGCTTAAAATCGTTAATATGCGTCTTTAGGTTATAGTAATTACTGCCAGCCCGCGCACATGTCGGTACTGCCGCTTTTGAAGAGGCTGCCTGATTCCAGTTGAAAGCATACATGCATTCACAATAATAATAGCTTTAAAATATCAGCGTCTTCGTCATTATTTGTTTGGCTAATGTTGCTAAAAGCCCTGCTTTTTCAGCATTCTCTCGCGCGCATTCTTGACGCTCGTGAACGTCACTTGTTGGTGTTTTGGCCTGTGGTGATGACGTAGGCAGCACGGGTATCTTTAATGGCTCTCGCGGTGAAGACTCGGAGCACAGCAAGGGAGGGAGAAGACACGCAGGAGACGGTGCTTTAAGTTGTGGATTAACGCTATTCCTGTCCCATAATGAGACATTTTTCCAGGCTATTTTCAGGTAGGAATGAGGACGTTTGGTGGGGTTTTCTGCTCTCTCCAAATTGCGTGTTGTGTCACGATATCTGAGCGTGCCATTCATTCCTGGAGTCCCATAAGAGAAGAAGATGGTTCATGTGTTTACCAGAGTGTTTTAAATTAACATGGCTGACACAATGTTACCTGTGGTTTAATTGTTAGTAAGTCTGGTTTGGGATGTGTGATTCAGGCATGGAATAATGGTAGAAGTGCATTTAAGCCTATTTTAAATCCCCATTTCACTTCCAACAACTTTAACTTCTTATTACAATAATGTCAGTTTTTATATGATTATAACATACAGACTTTGCAGTTCCTGTGTGCTATATATTAACATCAAATGCATATGAGAAACAGATGACGAGGCCTCACTATGTGAAAAAGATACGAACTGTTTGTCCTCCTGATTAGAACAAAGCCACTGTTATCTTGATGTTACATAGTGTTAGGGCGACCAGATGTCCCCTCTTTTGTTCTCCTGCCTTTCACACATCTTGAGACAGCGTCCCACATTTTGGCTGGGTCTGCAGGACACACACTTTTCTAAACTCTGGGCCTTACCCAGTAAATATGAAGGGCAGGCTTCTTATTACAGTCAAATTAAGTAAACCATCTAATGTTGGGCCCATCAGCGAAAATTACAAATTACCCCCCCCCCCCCTCCCCCCCCAAAAAAAAGCTATAATGGAAAATACTATAGAGAAAACGAAGCAGCAGCTAAATTGTGTGTGTCATAATCGCCTAAAGACTGCTGAGAAAAATGTATACCAATTTGTGGATCCCTACAGAAACTGACAGACTGTTACCAGACAGAATAGAAGCTGAACTAAGAGAAGATACAGAAGTGTATATAAAGCTTTCACGTGGTGCAAAAGCTAACTTTAGCTGCCTTTTATCCTTATTGTGTTTACTTAGTAAGAGATTTGGAAAAGCTGCACTAATCTATTTGACTACCTCCCGTCATTGTTTTTCCCCACGTTTAGTTTGTTGTATCTGTTCACCCAACATCCTGTGTGTGGTATTACAGGATTGTTACAAGATGGACCAAAGCTTTGTAACTTATTTTTTCCAGCTACATTTTCCCAGTTCAATTAGACATCAATTAGATTTTTTTTCAATTCAGTTTTAATTTTATAGCACCAAATAACAACAGCAGTTACCTCAAGGTGGTTTGTATTGACATACTCATTTTTGTTTTGTTTTGGGGCTTTTTAGAAAAATTCCAGAGACCAGGGATATTATTATAATGTCTTTTTAAGCCCATATAAGAACCAAATATGCAAAATATCAAGAAATATTTGCTTAAAAGGAGGCTGCATAAACTTTCTTTAAAGAAAAATATCCAGATTTTTATTTCTTGTAACGTTCACACTGAACATGAAGCGGATTGTCTCTGACTTTAAAAATGCAACATTGCATGTGATTTTCAAATCGCGCTTCAGGAAATGATTGCATTACATGCAATTTAGTGCACGTGGTTAAAGTCAGGCGCCATGCAGCTTCCAATAAATGCTGTGTGTTGATTATAAACTCACATGGCTCTCATTTCCTCTCATGCTGCTCAGTTTATGTAGGAAAGGTGTTCTGTGTTAATTATTTTAGTGTCTTGTGTTCTTACTTAAAGGGTGCACGCTATGCTCTTTACAGCTTGATAATTTCATACTTGGACTCCGCTAGAGTGGCTTTGCATGATTTACAGTCTCAGTCCAGCCCTGCTGGATTAAATAATCAAATATTAAACATAAAATCCTATAAATTATTTAAAGAATCCAGTTTTTATAAAAGGAACTCCTACATCCTTTTATTAGCCATGATTCTGTTTATGGGAAGCATTTGAAAGATGATGGAGGAAAACTGCTTGGAAATCAGAAACCTCATAATAATGTGAATTTTATTCTCTGCTCTTAAAAGATCACACGAGCATCCAAACATGCAGATTAGTTTACTTTTGCTTTCATTTTAAAAGATTGCTTAGACTTTATTGGGATTCAGACACCTCACCTTGACGTAGTAGTGTAGTTAAAACTAGTGTTTTAATGCCTTTTATTATGCTGTGTTATCTTCTTTACTAGGTTCAGTGTTTTTTCGAGACACTTTGAGTGTCTTGTAATGAGAGGTTGTTTGAGCATTAGGGCTGAAACCAAAATGCATACATGGCTGCATTATAGCAAGTCACTACCAAGTCATAAGATATTTAAACTGAATCATAAGATGGAACTTTAAAAAAAAACTAGTGCAGTAAAATTGGCCCTGCCCACTCCCCGTCTCTCCACCCATCTGCTTTTAAACACAATCTGCAGACACACAATCGTTCCCTTCCTGTTGACTTGATTTTCCTGTCTGCGTCAGCTCTGTGTGTTTTGAGGTAAGGGGGTTAGGAGGAACGTGAGACTCATTGCTTAATTCTTTACTTTTGGTTGATAGTCAAGCAATTTGTAATAAAAGAAATGTGATGTAACAGGGAAGAAAAAGAGAGATGTAGAGAAACAAAGAACTCTGACTGCCTGCTCACAAGATGTTTGCACATTTTAGTTTGAAGGCTGATGAAGGTGTAGTTTGAGTAAATAAAAATATCTGTTAATTAAATTTAAGATAATTTCCTTTTCTTTCTGACACTCACAACCAGAGTTGGGTGCTTCAATTAGTAGTTGTTCCTCGACAGCACTATGGTAACTTCACAGCTTGCTTACCAGTTGATTGCTTTAGCTCTCCTGAGGGCTGTTTTGCTCTCATCATGGTTTTTTTTTGTTTTTTTTTAAACATTGCTGGCTTAGCATTTTATGGCATGTCCCTCACCTCGCCGAGGCTTCTCTTTACCTGCCTTTTACTAACAAAAGAAGCAAAAACCCTTGTGACTGCACAGAGTAAAGTTGGTCCAGTGATGACTCATATTGTGTGGTTACAGATTTGCTCTGCAGCCTCGCCCATTTGTTTCCTATAACAAACCACACTCTTCTTTTCCGCTGTTATTTCAGTTATGGCTGGACCCAGGCCCGTGGTGTGTAGTGGCCCATCAGGGGTGGGAAAGAGCACTCTGCTGAAGAAGCTCATGAAGGAATATGAAGGTGTCTTTGGCTTCAGCATCTCACGTAAGTGTGTCTATGTCCCTGTAAAGAATTTCACATTACTTTTAATATTTATTATTTTGCTGTTGAGGTTTGTTAGTCATGAGTAAAGCTTTTATTTTCTCCCTAAGCGAGTAACAAATTGTTGCAGCGCCAGATTTTTAAACTCTAGTGTGACAGAAGTGTCTTTTCCGTTCTCAGATACGACAAGAAAACCCCGACCTGGAGAGCAGAACGGCATAGGTACGGCATGTCACTGCTCTTTCACAACCAATGAACCTGAAAGCAGGCTGATTAAACAGTTGGATTTTTTTCTCAATTGTCCTTTTTTTGTGTACTTTCTTTCTTCTTCTTCTTTTTTCTTTTTTCCTCCCGGGTTTCAGATTACCATTATGTTACGCGGGATGTGATGCAGGCAGGCATCGACAATGGCGATTTTATTGAGAGTGCAGAGTTTTCCGGGAACCTGTATGGGACGAGTAAAGCAGCTGTCCAAGAGGTCCAATCCAAGAACCTCATCTGTTTATTAGACATTGATATGCAGGGTGTGAAGAACATCAAAAAGACAGACCTCAATCCAATGTTCATTTCCATCCAGCCACCATCCATGGAAATCCTGGTAAGCACATAAGATTTGAAGTGTACACAGCACGTGTCTGTAGTTTCCCATTTTTGCCACCAAACAAGTGGGTGTTGTCACCAGTTAAATTTTGCATCACAGGGATCAGGTAAAACGGGTTTTGGCTTCTGAATTGCTTCTGTAGGTTGAACCTGTTCTCTTGTTTCAGGAAAAGCGTCTAAGAGGCAGAAAAACAGAGTCGGAGGAGAGCCTCCAAAAGCGTTTACAGACAGCCAAAATCGAGATGGAGTTTAGTAAGTAGCTGTGATTTGCTCTCAACAGATCAAAGTTACAAACTATAAATCTGCACGTCATAACCGACCATGAATGGATCTCTTTCTAGGCAAAGAACCTGGTGCGTTTGATGTTATAATCATCAATGATAATTTGGACGATGCTTATGCGAAGTTGAAAGACGCTCTTAAGGAGGTGAGTTACGATTTCACAACACACACTTTCTATTTATTTTTTTGTTTTTTGCAATCTGTCAGTTTAAAGTTTGGCAATTAAAGTTTTAACATTAACTTTAAATGTTATGCCAGGAACACTTTTAATTATTCAATGTATTTTATTCTAAACTAAACATCCGAATAGGGATATTTACTCTGTCTTCAAAATGACAAAACTGTGATTTATAAACAGCAATAAGACGGAGATGTTCTGCAGTTGAATAGGAGCATGTCAGCAAGTGCATGCAATTTTTGTAACAAACAGGTGGAAAGTGCAAATCTGTTGCCATCTGCATACAAAGAAATTCACATTAAACAGAAATTTGATGTTAACTGTTCACATTCAGTCCACCAGGACCTCATGGAACCTCTGAAACAAAAAATCTATCTAAACTTTATGAATCTGATGGCAATCTAATCAAACTGTCACCAAATTGAGAATGACTGCAGTCATTACAGGTTTCAATCATTTCAGAGAGGTTTTAAATTTATAGTAAGCCCTCTGTACTAGTTGGACTTGTGTAAAATGCATTTAACCTTAGATGTTTGTCAGAAAGATGTTACTAAAAGTTGATGAAGAATAAACCTTTATTGAATCCCGTTAGCTCAAAGGATTTTCGTCCGGTATGACTGGTAGGTTATGGATAAGAAAAATATTGGAACCACATCCTATAAAAAAACTACTTGCAGCCAGAGTGATTACTGTTCAGCAAACGTTGCATAGGCTTGCTTTCATGTTCTTAGTCTGTTCTTAGTTTCTTGCCACAGATCGATGTGTTCCCTGACTAATTATAAAACCTTTTTTTTTTTTTTTTTTTTTCCTGCAGGAAATTCATAAGGTCAAGAAAGTGTCCTCATAGGAGAAAGCAGCATCATGGTCGTCGCTCAGCCACTCCACCGACACACAATTCCACTCTTGTACATTCCCTCAGATGGTGGTCTTTGAAACTAGGACAATTTCCTTCAGCAGATATACAAAAAGTTTTTTTTTTTAGAAGTAGTTACTAATAAATAACTTGGTGTAAAGTGGGACATTTTTATTTAATTTTTTTTACAAACAAAGTGCTTTTCACATTTTATTTTTACACTGAAGAGGAGACACCCTGAGAACTCTTACTTGAAGTACAACTGGCATGATGAGCGGGAACAATTTGATGCAGACAGAAAATACTGTGTGCAACCGTATTCTTTTGCAGAAGTACAATTCATTGCATCATCTGGACAGACTGGTTTTTCAAGGATTAGGGTTTTTTTGTTTGTTTGTTTTTGAGGGGGGTGGGGTTTCTTTCAGTCTTTTGCAACCAGCTACACTGTGTTGATGTTTAATGTCTTAGATGCAGTGAAATACACAAGTGATGGTCAGAGTTAGAGATTAAAACCAGCACTCGGGCCCCCTTTAAAATTTGGTAAGTAGGTTTGGGCAGTATCTTAGTATCGTGTGGTACCAGGCTTTTTTTTTCTTTTTCTTTTTTTAGACAGAGTACTTTCTGTACTGTTAAAAATACAGACACTCCTTTGTGTTATGCTTATGTGATGTATTTAGGTCATATTGTAGTGCACAGCACTCGTCAGAGGGCAATTACTTCTGATTAACAGCTGAGCTGAGTGAGCTGTGAAACATGGCAGTTGCAAATGTTGGGGTGGATTTCGAGTTTAGTCTCATCTCCCTAAAGATAAACAGTTTGTCATAGTTCAAAGTGAGCACCACCTGCCTGTACTGAGTAGTGTTGCTACGCTCTGGCTGTGTAGTTAAGCCATTTATTCTGACACAACTGTGCATTGTTAAGATCAAAATAATCAGGAAAGCTGATTTTATTTTATTTTTAATTTGGCAGATAGCCGCTTAACCTAATCGTGAATCAGTGTTGTGTTCTGATAATGTTCATGAGTTTCATAAACTAATATTTTTGGTGCCAGCTAGCGAGGGTGAGAGAGATTAAGCATTCAGCCAGCTAATCTCTCACCCTCCTACCTGAAGTGTCATCTGTCATCATCAGCTTTTAGTTTATTTACACAAATGTAATCGTAGACTTGGTGAAATGTGAGGAAGGTAAGAAAGACTATTTTGGCCAAGCCTATCAGGAACATGTGGTGACTCTTTACTTTTAGGGGATATACCTTTGAAACAGTAACATTATTCCAGAGTTAGTAAACGCTTTATTTTTTTATTATGTTATATAACTTGCCAGGTAATGTCCTGGTTCCTTACACTTTGTTTGCTGGAAAACTAAATACTGCTGTGCTCATGTAGAATTGAATCCCATCACAGAGTTAGAAACAGTACAACTACATTGTATTCTTTTATAACACATGTTTATTTAATGTTGTACATTTGTGAAAACTTTATATTGTGTAAGTTTCAGCTTTAGCTGTACATTAAAATGACAGCAAATTTGTTGCTTTTTTTTTATTGCTTAGAATTGAGAAAACAGTAAATATTTTAAAAATGTCCATTTTAGATTGGATAGCCAATTATGCCTAAATCATTATATTCCTGTATCTTGTAACATTCATTCCTTTGCTCAGAGTACTTTATGTTCCTGATGCTACTATTTAAATTCAAGTCTCACAAATGTTACATCATGCTGAACAAATACACGAAGGCCTCTTTAAAACCAAACTAGCTGTTATAGGAATGTGCTTGTTGTAAACATGTACTCAGCACTATGACTTTTATGTTGAAACATCAGTAAATGTTACCATACAACAATGCAGAGTTTGTGCTATATAAAGAAATTACTACAGAAGCTAATTATGTGGCATATTTGCAGTACTTTTATTCAATTGAACACGTTGTACTCAACCATGTTTTGTCCAAAACTACACATGTACAGTACAAGCAAGTACAATCAGTTTGTGATTTAAAATTATTACATAAAATCATCCTTTTAACAGACACCTTTTGATCAACACAAACACCACACATGTTTAATTAGGAAGTTACTCTAGTTACTTTTAAATTGCACTAAAAAGTTAGTAAATTTTGTCAGCTGAAGTACTTTGCATAAACATCTGCGCTCAATCAAATATAGGATGACAACTGGTTATTCTAGAGAAACACATCTGTCTTGGAGAAGCAAATACATGCAGTCACTCATCTACATATTTGTCACTTGCATAGGAATATCCCTGTAACAACCTGAGTTTACAGGCTGTTTCACCGCACTAGCAGACACAAATGCCAAAAAAGTTGAGTAAAAAATTCAGTTGATGGTAGGAACTTGGAAACAGGCATCTGTTCACCTACCAAATGATTTGCTCGCGCAAATGTCGTGTTTATAAACTGCTCACTAAGGAATCATTCACAACACCACAAAATAATGTAGTAGAGATTTGTGATTCTCCAATTTGATTAACTAACAGCTCCTGAAACACAACAGTCCCCAAGTTTACACTACTTTTATATTCAGTGTTGTTTACTTGAAACATGCATCTCATTACCTCCCAATATTTCCAGCTCCAGGAATCCAAAGTGCCATAGCATGACCTGAATGGTACCAAAGTAAAACCTGAAAAAATATAAATCCTATTCATGTATGTTGCAATGGACTAAGGATTACATCTGGATCAGTTAATACTGGGGAGTAAAGCTGATCATTCAGCGTAGGTACACTGTTAAACATCATTGTAATTTGTTATCTCTCAAAAATGCATTTTATACCCAATAAAGACCAATAAAAAATAGACACTAGATTTCTCTGCAGTCACAAATTAATTATAACAATCATGCAAGTAAATAACTGTAATATGGTATACCAGTGGATTAACCATCACAGAAACATAAAACTTGTTGGTAATCACCAGTACTGTTAATTTAGGGAGCTGTGACATAAACCTTACACTGGGGGTGGCAGTCTCATAAATTTGTCAATCACTGTATGTATAACCAAAAAACATTTATTTTATTTAAAGACTTCAACTCACCATTAGATATGAAGGTTTTAATCAGTAAATGTCAGACCTTTCTTAGCTTCTGCCCATCATGCATATTGTACATCACACAACATGTATATCCCTATAGTTTCCATCTCATCTGTAAGAGACAGTAGAGTCTAACAGTCTGTCAAGAAAATATCTAAGGATGACACTATTATCTGATTGGCAGGCTAAAAATGGAATGGTTTGTCAAATGCAGTAAATGTTGCTCAGGTTACGATCTGTATTTTCATGTTTAGTGAATGTCCCTATTTAAGACTAAGAGGGTTTGTGATGCCAAATTAAATGTTTGCTTTTCACTGGTTCTGATAAAGGTCATCTCTAATTTGAAGAGTGACAGGATTGCCAACTGATGTGTAACCATAGGTCTGAGTTGACACTTTGGTTTTAAAACTCTGCTGCCTGCCCTCAACTCTCTGCACCTCTGAGCAGTACGAAGGCTTCACTTCCAGCTTTGCATGGCTCACTTGAATAGGCACATTCCTCTCCGCCCTGGACCGAGCCTCCCTGGCCTGCGGTGGGACAGCAGATGAGAAAAGGCTGCTGGAGAGATTCTCCCTGAACCGACTAAAGAAGCCAGTCCTTTGCCGGGGCACCACATCAGGCCGGCCCACGTTGAGAAGCACCGGCTGTCCCACTGTAGAACCGCCAATCTCTCTCTGAAGCACAGAGATCTCACAAGGCTTTTCGTTAACGTGTTGCGTGTGGGAGGAGCCATAAGTCTCTCCTTCCTCTGGGACGTAATCCTCCAAGTCCTCAAGGGTTAAAACACGATCTCCTTGTTTTAGGAACACAGGCTCTTGCTTTCTTGCAGATGTATCCTCCTCGTCATCGGGTTCAAAAATTACAGTTTGTTCATCATCCAGGTCGTCGTGATCTTCTCCAGCTGTAGCGAGAACAGAAGAGAGCTCGTGCGGCTCCCCAGAAGCAGACCCAGATGCAGCATCAGTCACCTCTTCCTCCCATGAGAGCGGCTGGCTGCTGATGTCTCCCTGCAGGTGGGCCTGTGCTTGCTCCACAAGCTTGTTGTTGGAATTGTTAGCATTTGGGTTTTCCACTGGAGACCTTTTGGGTCTCGAGGGTGTGCCTGCACGATCAGACCCTGCTGGCGAAATACCTCTCCTCCTGGACAACCTGGGAGACTTATTGACCTTATACTCGATGACCTCTTCTACTTCAACCCACCTGGGCTTGCTCTCTGTTCCCCTGGCTTCCGCCCCCTGGGGATCAGTAACATAGAGAGTTGGGATAGTGGTCTTTCTTGGAGTGGGCATCCTCCTTGTCCTGGCTGTAGGAAGCTCGGGGGTGGAAGTCTCAGAGCGGTGGACACCAGCAAGAGTCAAGCCAGGTGATCTGTGTCTTCTCATTCGAGGATTCTTCACCACGGTGGTTATAGTCTCCTCACTGGAATAAGAAGTGCATTAGGCCTATGTAAATAAAACCCACCTTGCTTGGAGTCTTGGATTTAAAAATAATATGATAGTAATAAGCTGCAGTAATTAGGCTGACAGTTGAAGTAGACAGCACCCTGATGAGAACAGCCCACCCTTTCATTATCCTTGTGATAGATTCCTTTTGCATCGAGGCTATAAATACTACACAATGCATACATGGAGCCAGAGAGGAAAAACACACACACACACACACACACACATACAGAAAAATGCCCCAAAATGCCCTATGATGGGCAATGTTATCTAATGATAAAAGCAATACCTACACAGATACATGAACCCCAAAACTGCAGTGGAACTTTATCTTAAAAGAACCCCCTTAAAGATTCCTAAAATATATATTATATAGAAATTATTTTATTAAAGTATACTGTAGTGTTAAGTTAAGAAAATCCAAGATTATTCAACATCCAACTATTCGATCTTACTTTGATCGTACTTACATGATGATGGTTTTCTTTGGTATTTTCGTCTCCTGCTCGGTAACTGTGGGAGGAACATGGACAAAGCATGATGGTTATTTTGCATTGCTAAAGCTGCACTCAAAGCATTTTCTGCTCAACAAAAACCACAAAACGTCCGAAAAGAGTAAGACTGTATGGATAAAGCCAGACTTGCTACCTTCAATGGTGATGGCCTGCTCACCAGAGCGAGCCACAGCGGAGGGGAAGACCAAGTCAGCAGCACACTTTGCACTGCCCAGACGGTTCGACAACTGAAATCCAACAGATATATTTTTAGAGTCATAAATGTAACTCACTGCTGCTAATTAATATCAACTATCTTGAAACTAATTTATAGGCACAAAGGCAAATGCATGACCTGCATTAAAATCTCCCCTCATTGACCCTTAAAAATAAAGGAAATGTTATTTTTGTAATTATCTGAGATATTTTCTTGTATTGAGACCTCTTACTGTAGAGCTCCAAATTCTGAACAAATAGATCTTAATAGTTTTAATGATCCTAATATATTTGGAGTACTTATGTCAATCATTTAACATTAAGTGTACAAAACTCGAGGTTCACGAGTCTCCCTGTCTCACATATTATAACTGCCCTCCCAGAGCCTCTTCATGCCAGACATTTCTTCCTCTTAAATGTATTTATTTTACTGTTACTTGCAACAGGGCTTTCAAATTGTTATATCTCTCTATGTAATGCTGTATGGTCTTAACCTTACTAAGTGATTGCCCAGAGATTATGTACACTCTGAAATGTCACAAAACGAATACAGATAAATGGAAATGAATTAGTCTAGACCAACCTCGCACTCATAGTGTCCAAGGTCTCTCTCTGTCAGGTTTTTGATTACCAGAACCAGAACGCCACTCCGGAGCTCACTGTAGGTCTGATATTTCTGCTGGTCAGTCAGCAGCCTGCCATCCTTGAACCACCTTGAACAGGGACACATGCAGAGAGGAGACAAGATTAGAGGACGGGGTTGATATTCAAAAAAAATTGCAAAACTGAATCAAAATGAAGGAAAGAAGAAAACATAAGGAAGGTATCCATACCTCACTTTGGGCTTGGGGGCGCTTTGTATTACACAGGTGAACTGAGCGTCCTCACCGGCAACAAAGATGGCATTCCTTATTTTATTTACAAAACGAGGAGGTACTAAAAGAAACACATGACAGTGTTTTATGTTTTAGACTATTCATCATTGTTCACAAGAAAAGTGTAATGAAGCAGTAGAAAAGAATACTCTTAGGATCATCCTATATATAGGTATGATGTGCCACTTACCCTGAACTGTGATCTTTCCCAGAGTACTGGCATTGCCAGCTGGACTTGTGGCAAAGCACATGTACTGACCAGAATCATCTGCAGTCATATTGTCCAGGATTAGTGTGCAGGAACCATCAGGGTCCTCGATGATGATGTGATGTGGATCTGCCCCCACTGCGCGTCCATCTGCATCCAACAAGTAAACAAAACCACTCATGAAACAGTCTTTGAATGTCACTCCACATGGCTAATAACCATAGAGGAAATGCCTCACCCTTGTACCAGGTAACCGCAGGTTTGGGTACTCCAGTAACTTTGCAAGCCAGCTTAACAGTCTGGCCCAGCTCTGCTGTGCAGTTTGCCAGAATTTCATCAAAATCAGGGGAACCTAGAAAATAGTTTGGTATAAAAAGCTGTGCTAGAAATTCCAAGCAATAGAGAGGTAAAGAAAAAAGTAAAACTGCATGGAGTCCCACTCACTCCATGCAGGCATGCTGTATCGCTGCTGCAGTTCTCTGAGGTCTCTCAGCCACGAGTTCTTGATGGTAACAGTTCGGGCTTGTAAGGTGTACTTCCTCACAGAATCCTCGCGCTCATGCCAAATCTCAAAGGCACGGTCATCACCCTCCACTGTCTCATTCACATCAATGTTATTCAGCTGAAACAAGATAAAGAAACCAACAAACATCATTTAGGCCGCTGACCATGAAAGAAAAGATGAAACTAGATTATGTTAAAAACACTTACCTTCATCATGTTCTTGAAAATATATGCTTGTGTATCAGTGTTGCTGTCTCTCTTGGGCTTGCAGATAATGCAGTAGTTCTTAAAGAGGAAGACGTGACGGTGGTGACCTCTAGAGGACGTTCTAATTCCAGGAGCACCCTCCCACACTTGGAAAGGCCCCTGGTGGGAGAGAGTAAGCATATGCAGACAGTCAAATGCTTATGTGTAATCAAGACCCTGCACAGTCGGCAGCTACGTGGTACCTGTCTAATTGGTTCTCCAAGAACTTCGAGGGTGGCAGGATAGTTCTCAATCATGGAGACATGGTGGGTATTCTCAGAACGCTGAGGGAGTGCAGACACCATTGCAAAAGCTTCTTCCAGCAGGCAGCAGTTCTGACCATTTCTTGCTTTGTTTCGAATGAGCTCCTGAAGATGTTGCAGCAGAAATTTCAACAAAACTGAAGTTACACTGATCGTGTACATAATTTAAAGGCTCTAAAAGCAAATGACTGAAAAGTAAATAACTGACTCTAAGATGATTGTATGCATGCACTCTATTACCTTCAGGAAGGCCTTGTACTTCTGAATCCTCTCCAGTGGCTGTTGGAGATAGGCATTTATGCTTCTTACTGGTGGATCTGCAGGGTCTGAATTAGCCTGCGCTGTGTCAGTATATTCCTGTTTTTTGGAGTTTAAAAAAAAAGATTTTAACAGTTGGCACATTTGTAATTCATAGTATAGCAATAACAATTCTGCTGTTACCTTAAAGAAGCTGTGCACAGTCTTGTCACTGATGGCAGATTCAGCCTGACTATGACCTACAAGATACTGAAGGTACTTCTCAAAGCCCTCCTTGTTCTTCAGGAAACACATGGCTATGTCATCATCAGTGTCGCAGTCATTCAACTTCGGAAGGAATGCCCTAAAAAGAAAATCATAAGAATGATGCATACTGATTATACTAAAAAATGGCTGAAAATAACATTTAAGAGGTGAGCTCACTTGTTATGGAAGGATTTGATATCATCAATGTTTCTGAAAATAGCCTCTTTCTGGCTGGTGACGTCAGGCGGTGCATCAGAACTGTCTGCATGCTTCAGGTGATGGGAGGTGAAGAATTCCACCTCCTTGACAAACTCTGATTCTCCGTTTATCAGTTCCTGGATCAGTTGGCTAGAAGCACGAATTAATAGTTTGTTATGGTTCTTTGGTTGGTTTGCTTTGTCACGACAAACATGCTTCACTTACAATAATTTTCTCTTGTATTCTCCTTCAGACACCTCTTCCACACTTGTTTCTGGAAGATCGCCAGCATCAGCAGACAGCTGTAATAGAAATTTTAATTTTTTTAAAAAAAATATTACCCAATGCGTGCAACATGCAGTGGCAAGCTGGAAGCAATTGTCTTGAGACATACTTTGAGTTTTTTGTCCAGGTAGGCCGGTGAGACCCAGCCTTGGCGGGATGGTGTCGTTTTGGTGGGTTTGGTCCGAACTAACCACTTGAGCGGGTGAGCCGAGTCCAAAACCTCAACATACTGTCCCTCTTTTAGAGAGATGGAATCTTTGCTCGCCACGATGGGGTTGTAATCAGCTGTTGCTACATAGATATCAAACATCTATAAAAAAATATATATATATGTGTGTGTATTAATAACAGGATTGCAGGGGGACTGGAAGCTATCCCAGCTGTCAGAGGGTGAGAGACAGAATACCAATCTGCCCCAAGGCTAACACACAGAGACATAACCATTCACACCTGTCTATGTATAAAAAAAAAACTTAATTGAATTTCCCTTTATTTCTTCAAATAAACTGCACCATTAAAACTTTCATTTCCTTGTTTTATATAGTATCCTGCCATGGTGTGTCAGAATTTAATCGATGAAATTCTGATATAAAGGCCAAAAATTTATGAACATTATGAACTTAATGGAAATTTTTTGTATCTCACCTCTCCCCTGGCGTCTCCTTCATCAGACTCAGAGGAGGAGTCAGCAATGAGGGAGGGAGGACGGGAGCGACCGTGATGAGGTGATGGAGAAGGTGTCTTGGTCTCATCATCACTGTCACCACCTGGTACGCGTAATGAAGCTGGAGCAGTAAGGAGGAAGTCAAAAGAGGACGGGTCAGTCGCACGAAAATGTCCAATTAGTATAATCTGTCCTTTAAACCTATGCAGTAGATATTAGTACCCACACTCACTCAGGTCCATCAGCTTAAATATATATTTAAAACCATAACTGTGTGCTAGCGTGTACCAGTGTTGTATTTACCTGGTCAATTTGAATTTTTCTGTATACTGAAGTAACGACATCGTTTTTACGATGCAAAAAATAGAGGGGAGAAATCCACAGTGGTTAATCATTCTAATGCTCTAACATGTATTACTGTATTAGTATCATGACAACAGGCAGCTTCACTTCTATCTCAGCTCTCCACATACATGTCTGCTTGGTGAGCATGTATTCCACTTATACAGAAGCTTCATAGGTTATTGCAAAAACTATTTTAGTAACAAGAGAAAGGATGAGGAAACTCATTGAGGATGAGTAAGGAGATATAGAGGGCACTAATAGAAATAAAAGGGGATGGCTTAGCTGTTATTAAGCTGACACTGAAATAGAGTTGTTGTATGTATAACTAAATATTTCTTGTATGTAAAAGGAAATGTAAGGAAAACTGTTTTATAAAGTCATTATTAATAGATAGAAAATATTTCAGTGGAAAACTGCAGAGTATCTGTGATGCTGATGCACTTGGGATACATACTGGCAGATTTGGGCCAAGATTTCATCCACTGGAGCACTTCATGATTCTGTAAACTGTCTGAATAACAAATTAATCATTTAATGAGTATTTATTTAGTGGGAGTGATAAACTAATGGGTGTAAAGGTGGTTAGGAAATGATGTCTGTATGAAGGAATGGGAGATTTTATGTCATAAATGCATAAATAAGCTAAAGCGTGCACTAGATAAGCACTAACATGGCACTAAGAAACATTCCTCGGTCAGGTTTGGTGTTCAGAAACAAAGGAAAGTGATAGCCAGTTCAGTATTTAAGCATTAAAGCATTCGGATTAAACATTTCTTAAACAGCCAGAATGAATTCATAGAATTCAACCAAACCTGACAAGAAAATAACAGAGCAATGCAACAGAAGCACTGTATGCAACATAATCTATGATCCATACTTCAGTCTTCAGCATTAGTAACTACCAAATGCAGTCACTGCAGAGGGAATATGGATAGTTAACCTGCACATTTTTAGTACAACTACAGACACAAGGTAATTTAAGAGATTGAAGGTGTTGTGATCGTTCAAGTCATATAATTTAATGTTTGTTCTCCTGAGAATGTATGTTCTCTTGAGGTGAAACCTTTTGGGTTTTTTCTTTTTAATCTAAACTGTTTATGAGACTTGTTGAGAAGGAGCTAAAGTCCAATGCTAGCATAATCATTCATTTATCTTGGTTTAAACCAGACTTGAAGCCGGAATAGACCAGTTCTGAAATGCCTTATGGACATAAAGGTTTGTATTTTATAAAGTACGATGAACTCATTAGTCTCTGAATATTTAATGCAGAGCTATAATGGTCCACTTACCTTGGGTGATCTTGGCTGATACCATTTCAGTGATCTGAGAGGTGAGTTTCATGAGGAATTCCTCTGAACCTACTTCACCTAGGAAAGGCATTTTGCCCTCTTAAGGGTTGGCAAAAAGTAAAGAACACCATAAATATCTTAACATTTATTTTTATTCATTTATATATCTTATCAAAAATAAACATTACTGGGCCTGATGATTAGCTAGTACGTCTTACCTTTTCCTTTGCTAGTATCTTCCTGTGGAGGACTAACTGTAATCCCAAGAACCCTGAGCGGATTTCAGTATTAAAATTTGTCATGTATTTACATTTATATTAAATGTACTTACTACAGACATCTTTTTATGTGCAAGGCAATCAAAAGGTTTCAAAAATAACTTACTCTGAAGCCACTGTCTCTTTCTTGGGCTGAGGAGCTAGAGAGGAGGGAGAAAAAAAGAAGAAGGGTGGTTTGAAAAGTGCTCTGCTAAGTGTTTCTGATATAAGAAGACACTCATTTAACCTGTCATTTCAAAATAAAGTGTCTTGATGACGTTATTCTCCTTACTCTCATCCACCTCCAAGTGAGCAGTGCAGATGGACTGTCCAGCTTTATTTGTTGCAATGCAGGTATAGGCACCAGTGTACTCTGTGCCCACGTCCATCAAGATGAGACTGTGGTGGCGCCCAGAGCTTGCTATTTTGTATCCTTTAGTGTCAGGCTTGATCCACAGGACATCCTCCAAAGATTCCTCCTTTAGCCAGTTGACCATGGGAGTAGGAGATCCTAAGAGAGAAGAAGGGTGATTATGGAGACTTTGTAATAATGATGCGTGGCAGATAGAGCCCAAAATCTAGACTTTCTTCTTATCTAGAAAAGTGTAGTAACGCACCTTCTACTTTCACAGACAGAGTGATGCTTGTTCCTTGTTTCACCTTCCTATTGCTGAACCTTTCAATAAAGCGGGGTGGCACCAGGGGCTCTTTAGGGTCTGTGAAAATAAAGTGTATAATGTGACATTTTGAATATATGGACATGTCTACTGAAAGTACATATACTTGTGCTGTGGTTTGTAGGATAAATGTTAAATTACCCTTTTTCTCTTGTGGTAAAATCTCCCCAGGACCTGTTGCAAAAAGTGTTGCAAATGTATAAAGTGTATCTCATCGTTTCATTTGAGATTTGTATTTTGTATTCAGGCACGTGTATACATACTCAATACTATCATCCGGGCAGAGGAGTAAGCAGAACCAGCTGCATTGCTGATGTAGACGGAGTACTCCCCCATATCCTCTTTTTTCACCTCCGTGATCTCCACGCCATGAACGTCTCTCTCTGCTAACAAATGAATTCTTTCTGAAGGTCGTAGAGGGTGGCCATCTTTGAACCAGTATATTCTGGGTTTCGGGAAACCTGGAAAACAACAAAAATTTGACAAACATTATTCTTAAATCATATGCAATGTTTTTAGAACACTGGGATGGATTAACAAATCTTTACTTTACCCTTTACTTTAAGCTGCATCTTTGCAATAGGTGAACCTGGACAGACGTGAACATCATGAAGCTCCTCCACAACCTGCGGTAGCTGATCATCTTCAGCTACAGACTCAAAGGTCTCAGTTTCCCTGTTGGAGGAGAGTAAAGCACAGCAGCTCCAGTATATCTATAACTGTATGTGAAGGCCTCAATATAAAGGTTTAGTTCATATAAATAAATAAATAAACATAAATAAATTTACCTGGACATGTATCCTTTGGCACTGACGTAAGAAGACGTCTCAGTGGCATCAGCAGCAGTGTCATAATCTGAGCTGCAAGACACTGATGGAGGAATTTTATTATAGTTTTATACAATGCTTAAGGTGTAAAGGGACTCTGCTTTTCTAAGATGTTGATTTATGGTTCGGAAATTAGCTTCATGCTTCAGTTAAATGCTACATCTGTATAGCTGTAGGTTTTGTGGGTTTGTTTTTGTTGTTTTTTTACCCCTGCCTAATATAAAGGCAGGGTGAGAAACCTGCCTTTATATTAGGGGAGGCTCAAGGTCCATCTCACATATTCTGCATGCTAGTTTTGCTCTGACTTTGTCTGAAGTTCTCTTCTGTTTTAAAAAAACAAGCTATACAGAAGTTTGCATACATTTACGGGCATGAATATTGTAGTAATTTTGCCCTTTTAATAATAACAATAATAATGGATTGCATTTATATAGCCTTTTCGAGACCCTCAAAGCGCTTTACAATTCCACTCTCACATTCACACACTGGTGGAGGCAAGCTACAGCTGTAGCAGACTGACAGAAGCAAGGCTGCCATATCGCGCCATCGGCCCCTCTGGCCATCATCAGTAGGGCAGTAGGTCTGTGTCTTGTCCAAAACAGATAGAGCTGGAGATAGAGCTGGGGATCAAACCTTCTGGTTACAAGATAAGCTTCCCAACCCTCTAAACCACAGTCGCCACATTTCATGCTTTCTTTAAACTGTTCTTTTTCCAGGGTGGAATGATGTACAGCATACATCTCAATGACTTCAAAAAACAAGAATTTGGTGTCCAAAATAAATTCAAATTTGTGCACCAAATTCTCATTTTTTAAGTCATTAAAGATGTACAGATGCTGTACAGTTTGCCTAGTCAATTATCCCAGGACAGGTATTTAAAAAGCAAACGTGTGTTTCTTGTATCATCTGTTCACTTACTGTCAACCCTGAGTTCAGCTTTAGTAGATGCAATGCCACTGCTGTTTTCAGCTGTGCAGCGATAGACCCCCATATCAGTAGGCAACACAGTGGTGATGATAAGTTGGTGGCAGCCCTCCTGGTCTTCATTGATCATGTAATGGTCGTTCTCCTCCAGCAGCTTGCCATCCTTATACCAGCGAACAGTGGGAGGTGGCTTGCCAATCACAACACAGTCAAAGCTGACTGGATAACCGTCTGGAACATCCTGACTTTGTAGCTCGGTTAAGAAGACCGGTGCAGCTGGCAACAAGAGCAAACGGAAAGCAAATATAAAAATCCCACCCCTTACATAGAAATTGTTCTTGGTGTATTGAACTTGGTGCATTACTAACCAGACAAAATGTGTGTAAGAATAAAGAAAGTTATAATTAACAGAGAGCAAGCTGCTTCTTACCTGGAGCTCCAGTCATGAAAGCAGGAGGCTGTCTATCTTGTGTGGGCGTCTGTGTACCATCTTGTATGTAGCTCATCTTTTTAATTCGCAGCTCCACTTTGTGAGGTCCTGCAGGTAAGATTGTGGTCTCCACAGGAACCCCATGGACTGTAAACATCTCCTGAAATCTCATAGAGGCAACTTCAGCTTCTGTCCGTGAATCAAAACGAATGTAGATATAATTGTCATCTTCACGGTAAGATTGTGGGTCTGGGGCTCGCAAGTCTCCTTCATCTGCACTGACAAATGGTTCTTCCTCAACATCTGGTGGGAGACGCGTGCGCAACAGGCGCCGGAGGCGTCTGCTTGCCTGTCTCAGCGACTCATCCATCTCACTTCCGGAGGAGCTCTCAGGCTCACTGTCAGCACTGTAACCTACAGTAAGCGGCCGTCGGCCCGATGATTCTCTTACCGTTCCCACAGTCACCTTACCACTGTGAGAAGCTACCCCAAACTTGTTAGTGGCTTCACATGTGTAAACTCCAGTGTCCTTGGTGGTGATTGCAGTAATGACCAGTGAGCAGGTGCCATCATTATAGATATCAATATGATGATGCTTGCCATCCGTCAGTGGTTCTCCATCTTTCAGCCAGCGGACCTTATCAGGTTTACCTTCTGTCACACATTCCAGATGTATGGTGCCATTAGGTTCTTTAGTCTGGTCTTTGAAGACTTCTTTAAAAACAGGACGCATGTCCTTGCGGGCCTTGTAGCCCTTGAAGGCAGCTTGAATCTTAACAGCAGCTTCTCTGAGCTCAGGGTCATCCTCTTTACCGATCTCCATGATGCTAGTTTCCTCTGTAGACACGTGTTTTTCTTGGGTTTGCTGAACTACAGTTGTTTTCACTTCTGTCTGCTGCACAGTTTTCTGCTCTGACATTTGGAAATGTGCGAAGAACCTCTCAGTAGCTAGAGTATCTGCTTCCTTTGTCACTGTCTCAGTAGTCTTGCTGCTCTTTTTGAGGTAGGAAACAAGCGTCGAACGCCCAGAAACAGACTCGTCCTCAGAGCTGGTGCACAGGCTGGCTTCTGTCTGCTTCTTTGACACAATGGCCTGCTCCTTCTCTGTTGATTTGACTTCCACTTTCTCAGATTGTGGAAGCTGATTCTGGTCTAATTTGCTCTGACCCCTTTTGCCATCCTCCTCTGGTTGTTCAGAGATGGAGTCCAGAGTTGGCTCCCGACTCATGCGTCGTTTCTTGGCTGATGCTTCCCAAAGTTCATGGAGATCACCTTCTTCAGCAGCCTCAGGAGGAAGACTGGGCTGTCCCAGTGCCTCAGTTACTTCCTGTTTTGCATCTACACATATGACCACAATGGAGTTACAGTTATGGTCCATACAGCACCACACCCTCTTTAATTGGTGCTTAATCCTTACGTTTAACATTTATGTGCAGGGCTACATTAGGGCTACAGCAGAGCTTGTGGAGAAATACAAAAAGTACCACATATACAGCGTACAGTGACCTACCTGGAGTAATCGGTGGCAGAGGAGGTGCTTCTGTGTTTCAAGAAGAGAAGAAAAACAAATGATATTAAAGTTTATAAAATATCAAAATTCCTTGGTTTCTAGCATTACATCTTTGGCTAGAATGTTGCAGTTGCATAAAGCTTGATCTCATATCACCATGTGACATAAAACATGAACTGCAATTGCAATTATAAACACAACATCACAGAAAAAAGCAGCTACTTGTGTTAAGTGAAGCGTACATTCACTCACCAAGCTGAACAGTCTGAGGCAGCTCAACAGGCTCCCCTATCCCTGCTCTGTTGATGGCTGCCACTCTAAACCTGTAGGCACTGCCTGGACTGAGATTTTCAACCACAAATTCGGTGTTACGCACAGGCTCAGAATGACATGGAAGCCAGAGGGCACTGTCTACCATTCGGATCTCCACTCTGTAGCCCAGAATGGGACTTCCTCCATCATGCAAAGGTGTGAACCAAGAGAGGGTAACAGACTTTTTTGTCTTACTGAGGACCTCCGGATCCTCTGGAGGATCAGGCACAGCTATGGGGAAGGGAAAAAGAAAAACCGCCATTGGATATATTTATGAACACTAATTAAAAACCAAATACTCTACAGTGTTAATCTGTTATGAAAGTTATATGGAAGGTGTTCCAAATGCTCCAGAACTTTCCATGTTTTTGTTAGATAGCTTATCTTTTCTAAAGAATGTCTTAGGCCGCTGTAAATTTGCACAGGTTTGCTGCTTCTTCAAAGAGAAAGCTCTGTACTGTTTGGCTTCCAAAAAGCAGAAGTTAAGTAAGGACCTGATATTCTTAGAGATCACAGCACCATCTGGGATAAATATTTACTAAGCATAAATTACAATTAAGAGGAATCTATTACTCAGAAATTTGGTTACATATTTCCAGCAGCCTTTTTCAAAAAGATTGAATCAGAGGGCATTCCCACATAAAGTGGGAACAAAGATTCTTACATTTAATGCAAATGTTGAAAGTATTAGCGTTAACACAGCCTTGTTGGAGCAATGCATTGCCTATTTATCCATTTATATTGCTTTAGTTTGTGTTGGAACTTAAGACCACACTTCTGACCATTGTTTCTTGTTTACATAATATTTGAAATCTGTTCTCCATACTAGTGGCATGTAGTATGTTATGAAATGACACGTTGTACCTACTAGCAAACATGTTGTTGAAGACGGACACCAGGCCACTAGACTGTACAAATTTCAAAGTGAAATCTTCAGTGGTGGATAAAGGCAAGGCAAGGCAAGGCAAGTTTATTTGTATAGCACAATTCAACAACAAGGTGATTCAAAGTGCTTTACAGAGACATTAGAAACAAGAACAAATAAAAAGCATGATTTAAAATTGATTAAAACAAGCAAATAAACTAACTAACTAATTAACAAACAAACAAACAAACAAACAACAGTATATAAGATCAAAACAGATAAAATCAGAACAGTAGATAAAATCAGTAGTTAAAATGTAAGTTTTGAAATTTAAGCTTAAAGTGTGGATTTGGTGCTTTATTCAAATGCAGCTGAGAACAGGTGAGTCTTCAACCTGGATTTAAATAAACTGAGTGTTTCAGCTGATCTGAGGCTTTCTGGGAGTTTGTTCCAGATATAAGGAGCATAAAAGCTGAATGCAGCTTCTCCATGTCTGGTTCTGACTCTGGGAACTGATAAAAGACCGGATCCAGATGACCTGAGGGATCTGGATGGTTCATACTGGGTCAGGAGGTCATTGATGTATTTTGGTCCTAAACCATTCAGAGCTTTATAGGCCAGCATCAGAACTTTAAAGTCTATCCTCTGACGGACAGGCAGCCAGTGTAAGGACCTCAGAGCTGGACTGATGTGGTCCACTTTTTTGGTCTTAGTGAGGACTCGAGCAGCAGAGTTCTGAATGAGCTGTAGTTGTCTGACTGATTTTTTAGGTAGACCTGTAAAGATGCTGTTACAGTAATCAAGCCTACTAAAGATGAATGCATGGACTAGTTTTTCCAGGTCCTGTTGAGACATCAGATCTTTTATCCTTGATATATTCTTGAGGTGATAGTAAGCTGACTTTGTTATTGTCTTAATGTGTTTTTCTAAGTTTAGGTCTGCATCCATCACTACACCCAAATTTCTCGCCTGGTTTGTGGTTTTTAGATGTATAGATTGAAGTTCTCTGGTGACCTGTAATCGTTTTTCTTTGGCGCCAAAGACTATTACCTCAGTTTTGTTTTTGTTTAGCTGGAGAAAATTGTGGCACAACCAGTCATTGATTTCCTCAATGCATTTACCAAGAGCCTGTACAGGGCCTCGGTCTCCTGGTGACATTGTGATATATATTTGTGTGTCATCTGCATAGCTGTGATAGTTTATTTTGTTGTTGTTTATAATCTGTGCCAGTGGGAGCATGTAGATGTTAAACAGAAGGGGTCCCAAGATGGAACCTTGGGGAACTCCACATGTGATACTTGTCTGCTCGGATGTGAAGTTACCTATTGATACAAAGTATTTCCTGTTTTCTACGTATGTTTTGAACCAGTTTAGTACAGTTCCTGAAAGACCTGTCCAGTTCTCCAGTCGTTTGAGTAATATGTTGTGGTCAACTGTATCAAATGCTGGACTGAGATCCAGTAAAACTAGGACTGACATTTTTCCACTGTCTGTATTCAGACATATGTCATTAAACACTTTGGTCAGAGCGGTTTCAGTGCTGTGGTTCTGTCTAAAACCTGACTAGAAGGCATCGTAGCAATTATTCTGTTTTAAGAAGTAACTGAGCTGTTGAGAAACTGCTTTTTCAATGATCTTACTTAAAAACGGGAGATTTGAGATCGGCCTGTAGTTGTTCATTTGTGTCTTGTCAAGATTGTCCTTTTTCAGTATAGGTTTGATTACAGCAGTTTTTAGTGATTCTGGAAACACATGGGGGACAAAAAGGGATTGGGACGGGGGGTAGATCTGAGCCCAGCACTGACCCGCTCCATCATCTCCTCAGTGAATTTCAGGTGTGGGGAGGAGGGAGAAAGGGAGGGGGAGGAGGGTGATGGCCTGTCAGGGGTTTGGGGGACTGGGGAAGGTCGTGGTCCCTTGTCCTGGTCGTTGGTGTTGTTGAGAGAGTTGGAGGCAAATAGGGACCCCTCTTCTTGCCTTAGATGTCTCTCCTTTCTGAGGCTCTTCCTCAGATGCCATGGATGTCTCTCCTTTCTGAGGCTCTTCCCGGGTGGGGGCAAATGGAGCTCCTCCTCAAGGTTTCTGCTGGGCTTTGTCTGTTCTTGGAGTACTGTTTGTTCCTCTTTATGAGATAACTCCTCGTTTATCTCAGCCTTGGCACCAAGCACGGATGGATGACGTATGGAATAAAACAAGTTGGAGGTGAACAGTTTCACCCCTGACTTGTTAAAATTAAATCCATTTGCTTTGAACAGATGCCTGCGTTCCCAAAAAATATTAAAGTTGTCGATAAAATGCACTGAGTGGTCAGCACATGCTGATATAAGCCATTTATTCAGTGTAAACAACCTGCTGAATCTCTCGTCTCCTCCTCTGACCGGCGGTACAGGTCCACTGATGAATACAGCTGCATTCAGAGAGTTTACAGTATTTAATAATCCAGTAAAGTCCCGTTTCAGAACCTCCGACTGTTGTTTGGACACATCGTTTGACCCTGTATGCAGAACAATGTTTGTCACAGTTGGATATTCATCTGCAATTTGAAGAATTCTCTCCTTCAGGTTGTTGACCATATCGTTAGGAAAGCAGAGGACTTTAGTGTTCTTGCCGCACATCCTTTGTACATCCTTTACGGCAGAGTCACCCACAATCAGAGTTTCAGGCCTAGCCTTTAGCGTTCCCTGTGGCCTTTCACTTTTCAACAGATTTTCAGACCTTATTTCGCTGCTTTTAGATGGATGGTTGTCCGATATAGATCCAGGGTCCTTTGATAGTGGAGCAAATCTGTTCTGCAGTTTCACATTCAGTTGTTTTGGAGGTTTGTTGTTAACCTTCCTATTCACGGTTGTCCAGTCCTGTTTCCTCCCGTATACAGGGGTAGAAGAGCTTCTCTGTCTCGTAGGAAGTGAAGGCCAGTCGGTTTCAGAGATTTCAGCTCGCTGTGCCCTGCCTGTGATACGTCCTCCCCCTTCCAGGAGACATGATTTATGTCTTGGTTTTGCACCAAGACAGTCTAAGGGGGGATTATCACTTGAGGATTTATAATAATGCACAGAGTCTACTTTCTTGGTCATGTTATCTGTGCTCCTTAGCTGTGTACTAGCTTGCTCATCGCCATTGTTTTGAATCAAAGGCAAGGTTGTTTCATTTCCACACAGTCCATTTACCTCCACGTTTACTTCTAAGCGATGAATTTTTGTCTCCAGTACTGCAATCTTCTGCAGGAGGCTGTGGTAGTCATCTGTGGAGAGGGAAGGCATCTTGTTGCTAGTTAGCCTAGCGGTTAGCACCTTTCCAGGCTATTGAGGCTGCTCGGTGCTCAGACGCTGTAATCAGGCTTCAGCTGTGTCTAGGCCACAGACACACGGAGCGCTGAGGACAAGGTAACCGTAAAATGTTGCTGTTTCTGTTAAGAACACTCTAGTCCTAATGATCTACAAGTGTCCAGAAGTTATCGCAGGTAAGCTCACACGGAAAAAAGGGAAAAAATCAGCATAAAAATCAATAAAAATCAATATAAGAAGCAAAGCATTCAAGAGCAAAGAGATGAAGCGTCCACACTCACAAAGGGGAGGAGCAAGACCTCCCCTTTGTGAGTGTGGATAAAGAAGAGAGCTTCAAACTACTACTGAACTGCCTAGCTAATATAAAACTTCACAGTTGGAGGTATTAAGAAGAAGCTTTGATGGTATGCCATACCTGCTCAATACTTCTTCAAAAGATTTTTATTACCTTAGCTTCCTACTATACCCTGAATTGTCCAAAATTTTAATTCTGGTTCTGCGCTCCCTGGTTGAAACTCAGAATTACAAAAAATTGGAGTAAACTCTATATACAGGTTTAAAGGGATATTTGTTAATCTTTTCATAGACATAGACATAGACATTAAACACTTACTGATGATGGTGAGCTTGGCCAGAGAGATAGCATCTCTGGCAGCAAATGTAATTTCCTGCTGGGGCAAAAGAGGCGCCTGTCTCAGGACAAGGCGGTAAGACCGACCATCGGCCCTCATAGCCCAGAGGTCACTGGGCTTCAGCTCAACTCCATTAGCATACCAGACCACTTCTGTCGTAGGGACCACCTCCGTGAGCTCAACACAGAACTCGACTTTCTCCCCCACTGCAGCCACTCTGTCCTCCAAACCCTTCACAATGGCCAACTGCCAACCTTACATGGGAAAAATCCACAAAAAAGTCGTAATTCACAGCTGACTAAAGTCAAGATCATAATATTACTACAGCTTCACTGTTGTACAGTCTTCATTTTGATGACTTACCTTTAACAGTGAGCTGGGCAGATGTGGACGCTGCGCCAGCTCTGAAAGTCACCATGCAACTGTCTTTGACGCGCAGCTCTTTCAGCAGGAGCAGATGGCGACGACCGCTCTCGAATGATACAACCTCAGCATTCGGGGATTCTTTCAGTGGTTTGCCATCAAGGAGCCACTGGCAGTTTTTGCTCTCAGGACGAGACAGGGCACACTCAAAGAGTGCTTCGCCTCCATCAAAAGTGTCCACATTCTCCAGGCCCTGAACAATGGTAATGGGTTTGGCTGTAGAAAGCAAGAAACCATGGTAACTTAATTATAATAGATTATAAAAGGACTGCAGTTCTCAAAGACAAAAGTAAAATAGTTAAGCCTTTGTCAACCAAGAGCAAAAATGCTGTGATGATGAGTAAAAGGCCTGTTTTGGTTTTTTTTTTCCAAAGACATTTTTCTCGGAAGAAGCAGAGAAGATCCCCTAAAGCCTGGTGCTTTTTCCATGTGGAGGGAAGCTCACCTTCCACATGAAGTGAAGCGACCACGCAGGTCCCCTCTGCCTCACAGGAGTATGTGCCCCTGTCCTCAGCAGACACATGGCTAATGTACAAGCGAGCCACATTCCAGTCCTGCTCCACTACCACCCTTCGGCCATCAGGCTGCAAAGGCTGCCCATCTTTCTTCCACTGAGCCTTCACTGGTCTTGAGTACTGGCAGATGAACTCAGCCGGCTGGTTTTCAACCACCCGAAGGTCCTCCATCTCGCTCACCACTTCAACTGTGGGATCTGAGGTTGGGGTCAGGGGATCATAGGATCAAATCCTGGCCATGAGATGTAAGGATAAAAGCGGGCCATGCCGACTGACATAAGAGCTTTATAACCCCCAAAAGCATGTCTGAGTGTAAATATGTGAGTGATACTATTTTGAAATTACTGATTGTAAGGTACCAATACTCTATGTATATTTTTATGTATTTTCAAATCGTCCAATGCATTAACCTACATAAGCTCTCAGGGGGTCAAAAAGTCCAACAGTCAAAGTTCACAACCAAGGGTCAAGACTTACTGGCAGCTCATAGAGAAGAAGGGAGTGATAGTAGATAGAAATGCCAAACTCAAAGTGTATCTACAAGAGTTAGAGATTTTAATGCTGGAAGGTTAGAAGAAGGGTTTGGTAGGATGGGACAGAGGAGATGAATAGAGCATGACTATTTGAGAGCAGCCGGCCTGTATGGATGGGTGGAGCAGCACTTTCTTTCAAGCATTTCAATATTCTGGTTCACCATCTGTGAACTTTAACAAGCCAGATCTAGATTATGTTTGTTTTTTTTACTGAATCCAAACATCAAATAAGACAGGCTTCTTATTTATATTACTGAGGGATACTTACAGTTAGGGCTGCAGGTTAACATTGTAATAATCACGATCATGCTTAAAAAAAGCTTAAAATGAATGAAGAAATCCCAGATTGATGATGCTTGTTTTCAGCATTCTTGTATTAATTGGTCTTCCCTTCCCTGTTGTTGAAGGCATGGTTAAAAGGAGCTGCTTACAACTTTAATAGCTGTTTGGCTACAACATTTGCAGTCAGAATATGGATAATAGTATACTGTATAGATACGAGTGTAATTAAAGCTTGAATCTGGGCATATAACCTTAAATTGAGCATGAAAAAACCGGCAAGATGTTAAAGCAGGAAAATCAAACACAAAAAGTCACAGGATGTGGACCAGAAACACCACCCACCAGCCAAAAGGTCAGCTAGCCTGATAGCTAGACTGACTAAACCACAAGGGACTCACAATGAAGACTAAACTAATAAGAAGCACTCCGAGAGTCCAAACCTGGGCAGTATTTACTTTTCAAGAGAGTAGTACTGTATGTTGTATATATTCATTTTGTTTTCTAGAAGTACTTTTGGACACCTCCCTTGTTAAAATCCTTTTAACACACTTGATATAATTTTGAGAATAATTTTTCAAATTTCAGATGATATTTGGATGCAAACTATAATGTTGTATTTAAAAATTTTTATCCCCATATACCAGTATTATTTCCCAAATGTTGTCAATACAAACAAAGGCAGTAAAATTTAAAGCATACTTTTAAAGATAAAATACATTATTATCATTATTAAGTTTCAACATTATTTTATCTTGAAGAAGAACTCAATGCACACACATGCCCATATACTGACAATACAAATGATGGCAGTAAGAAACATAGTTTTAAATACCTCCATATATATCATTATTGTCACTTTAACCCTCAGATTGATCTACTGACCTTGTAGGAAACACACATGCACACTAATGCCTCTAAAAACATCACCTCCTTGGGAGAGGTTTTAGACCAGAGCATCACTCTGAATCAATCCTTTTGTGTTCTGTTTTACACCAGGCTCAAAGTGAGGTCTGTCTACTGTAGCTTGAATGTGAACAATATAAGGCTAGCATCATTAGAAAACTAGTGTTTATATCCGTTTGTAAAGGATTTTATCAACAAAACTGTCACAACGTTGCTAGATTTAGTCAGACCAGGTGTGGGGGCTTGTGTGATCCCATTGCAAGTTGCTCTCTAGTTGTCCTTTTCACTATTGTGTAATTATACTCATTGTTTACACGTCAATGATGATGCATCAGAAAGTACTTCTTAAGGTATAACAATGCTCCACAAAATTAGTAAATCTGATTGTGTTTCAAAGTGAGAAACATAACCGTGATTATTATTTTTCATCATTTCAGCAGCCCTACATTCAAAAGAAGAGCAGCATTTTTAATACTAGTTAATTGAGTCGAAAAGGTTCCTAAAGCTTTACTGTGGTGCTGCACCCAGTTGTATTTTTTAGATTATATCAAAGCATATTGCATAAAACATAACTTCTTATTATTAATGAAATGCAAACTACTGCTTCTCATGCATGATGGAGCACTAATATGTCAAATAGCTGGATGGAACCCTGCAGTAAAAAATATGATTATATATGAAATATGATTATATTTCATAGTATATAACCCCATATTCTTCACTAAGAATGGCACATTTTTTTGTAGTAAATGCCAGTTATTAGATAGAAAACATAAATATATTAGTTTCCTGCTTCTACTATTTAATTCAAAATAATAAGGAATACTGAAGTAGGAAAATTGACCCATTAAGATTTTAAATGTAGAATTAAAACACTGCAGGATCCTTAGAGATTGTATAAGACTAAAAGAGACTGTTTTATCTCAGTCTCTGGGAAAAAGCTTATCTCAGTCTGCAGTTAACATTTTCATGATACCTTTGACCAAGAGCTTGGCTGTTGATGTTAAACTGCCAGCTTTGAAGGTGACAGTGCCAGAGTCATCTGTGGCCAGGTTCTTTAAGGTGAGTGTGTGGATGTGGCCCTGGGCCAGCCCTATCTCACTAAAGGGGCTGTTCTCCAACAAGCTGCCATCCAGCCACCACTGCACCTTGCCGTGGGCTTTACCAGAGAGCTGGCAGGAGAAAGTTGCCCATTCGCCAACAAAAACATCGGTGGACTTAAGGCCAGAAACAATGAAGACTTCTTTTGCTGTTGAGTGGAAAATATGAATACATTGAGCCTTAAATGTACTCATAATCATCATAATGCCAACTCTAAACAAAAAACACACAACATATGAGCCAGATAGAAGTTTCACAATTAAGAAAAACTGCAACAGTACTGAATGGGAGGCTACCTTGCACTGCTAAAGAAGCTGTAGTGAGCTGGTCTCCTGCATCGCAGGTGTAGTAGCCACTGTCATCAGGCTCCAGATTCCATATACAGAGCTCTTGAATACACCCTGACTGTCTCATCTCATACTTCTTACCAGGCCGGAGGACTAATCCTCCTTTCCTCCACTCAACACAAACACACGGCTTAGAGAGCTCACAGTGCAGAGTAATATCATCACCCTCTATGGCATCCTGGTTCTTGAGCTCTGTCTGGAAGAAGACTGGGGCACCTGGTGAGAGTTTAAAGTAAGAAAAGTTGATATAACATATTGAGATGGCAAGTTCGATGTCAAATAGTGGAGATGATGAGAGAAACATCCCTGAGGGCTTCAGACTATACTGGGTGGTTGAAGGAGGTGGACGTTCAAGAATATTTTAGTTGTCCATTTCAATCCAATGTTTTTACCTTCCACAGTCAGCGTGACATCACACTGTGCATCCCCAGTGTCGCAGGTATACGTTCCGGCGTCCTCAGCCACCAGGTTGTGAATACGAAGCTGATGAAATGCTGCATTCTTCTTCAGGTCATACTTGAGACCCGCTTGGAGGGCCACATTGTTTTTGATCCATGTAACCTTACCACTGGGGTCAGAGATGGTGCAGGCCAAAGTGACCGTTTCACCTTCTAATGCAACAGTGTTGTGTGGCTTCTCTAATATTAGCACTGTAAATACAGGACAAGTAGCATTTATATGCAACCTTTTCCATTCTGCACTGGCATTATGCTTTCATTCTTGATTTCTGTGCACTACTGTAACACAAATTATACATAAAATAATATGACAATTTAAAAAAACGTAGAATTATTGTGTTGTGTTTGTATGTTTCTAGCAAGCAGTCAAATTTACTTTAAATCCATGTCCAGCTAGACTAATAAACAAGCACAGGGATGACAATTACATACAGAATTTAACGGCTGGGCACCAAAGACTAATGTAAGAAATGTATTACCTCACCAAATGGGAAATACAGTCACAATAATAACTATGCTGCAGAACTACATTATATATATCTGAAACTACCCAGTTTTAAAACATACAATTTACAGTAGTATTGCTTTGTTGAGCTAAAGTACCTCTATCAGCCCTTTAAAATTAATAAATACTATAAAATATATTTAATGAAAATACAAAAAATGTGAAATGCCAGTGGATTTGAAAAAGAATAATAATAATTTGTGGTTTTTGATGAAAATGGCTCTGAGGGTGAAAACTCTCATCTCCTTTACCTTTGGGTTTCTCCTCCACCAGAAGACAGGCCACACTCTTCTCTTCTCCCACCACGAAGGCAACATCTCCAGATTCATCCGTGGTTACCATCTTGAGGACCAAGCGGTGCACTCTCCCTATAATGCTCATTTGATTCAGATCATTATTTTGAAGCAGGTTGTCTGAAAGCCACCATTCCCCATTGGTGACACCAGAGTGTGACAGCTCAACCTCAAAGACGGCGTCTTTCCCAGTGGTCACAGTAATGTCGCAGAGTTCTCGAATGATTCGCACATGCTCTGAGGGTGAATGGGATGATGGATGATGAGAGATCAGAGATCAGTTCTGTGCAGAGCTTCCAGACATCATGACTATGAGGGCATATGCTTACTCAACATGTCATTCCCAGATGTGGTGTTTTTTAACACCCTAGAGCTACTAAACTATCAACAATGCATATAAATAAAATCAGATAATTCCAGTAAAGCACTGGATTCTCTAAATCTGTGAATCCAAGAGAATTAGCTGTGAGTAGAGGATACACTTTTCTCCAGTACTTGATAATGCGGTGAATATGAACTTCAGGAAGGATGAAGACAAGAGGAAAGGAAATGAGAGACACAGACAGATGATAGATGAAGATGTGCTCTGTTACCTTTTACAGTCAGGGTAGCAGTGCTTTTCTGGTCTCCAGTATCACAGGTATATTCCCCACTATCCTCCATGATCAGCTTGTGTATGATCAGAATGTGAGTGGTTGCTTTTTGCTCCATGGTGTATTTCTCTCCCTGTGTGAGAAGAGTTGAGCCCTTCCACCAGGTCACCTTGTGATCAGGGCTTGATACCTCACAGGACAGAGAGGCTTCGCCACCTTCTTTGGCCTCTTGACTTTTCAGCTCCTTCTTGAATACTACAGGTGCAGCTGCCAGAGACACCAATTTCATTACGATGACTTTAAAACTTTAGAAAGTGAACACTGACACCAGAAAACACACTATAATCCACAGCGAGGCTGCACAGTCCTTCCAAAATTTACATACAATCAATCAATGTGCTCCAAGGAGACCTACAATCCACCCATTCATAAGTTTAAAGAAAGTCACAAATACAACTAATCAGAAAAAACTCAACAATCAGAACAGTTTTGCTGTTGGTGGTGCATGGTGCATGTCTTAAATCCTTAATCCAAGTAACCCCAAACATGAAAAAGTCAAAGACTCAACACTTCCAGCTTCAGCTTAACTGAAGAAAAGTAAAACAACAGTTATAACAGCATTCGGTGATGTACAAAAATTTACTGGATGAAAACACATTGATCAACAAGACCAATAAGTTATTTTAGTACTAAAATGAAAAGTAAAAGAGTTTTATTAGTTCCAAGTTCAATGGAAAGTAAGGTAAGCATGCATGTACTCTGGAAATAGAAATGTAATGGAAAGTGAGAATTTTCTTTAGATGCCATAGCAAGATGAAAAGATAACAAGACAGTTGTTGCTTTTAAGAACTTCTGAAAAAATAGAGAGAAAGTATCCAAAAACAAGAAGACTGACAGCAAATGAGCAGAAGATAGTCCCAAAATTATTGTAGAAGCCAACTGGAAGATGTTCCCAAGGAATACATTGCCTACAATTCCCTTACCTCTGACTGTCAGAGAAGCTGTGGAAGTGTGGTTTCCCACAGTGAAAGTTACTGTCCCCGAATCAGCTGTAGTGACGCCTCTGAGTGTGAGGCTGTGCAGCCGGCCCTCAGCCTTGATCAGGTTCATTTCATTATTCTGCAGAGGGACATCCTGGAGTTTCCACAGTGCCATTGGTGCCTCCTCATGAGAAACCAGACACTCAAAGCAGACATCTTCACCCTCGTACACAACGCAGCTCTCCAAGAATTTCAGTACTTTAACCTTGACCTCTGTTTGACAAATACAGTTTAGAAGCACACAACGTTTGGTGAAGTTCAAGTTGATCATTTATGAAGATTTCTGCTGAGCTACAATTACCAGTGCCAAGTGAAGAAAACAGAGTAGTGTTTGTTAATATTTGTGAAGACAGAAATGTGAAAGGCTCAAATGGTGAAATCAGTGATTGAGCTCAAGAGAAAAGTGCATACAAATAACAAGAAGTGCACAAAAGAGTGAGGTGCTACGGAATATGAGACGAGCAAGTTTTCTTGAACACTGAAAACACTTCATGCTCAAGTGTTGCTCTGTGAGAAGATGGTCAATAAGAGGGAGTATGTTGGAAATGAAGGATGACTGGGCTCCAGCTCAAGAGAGTGCATGGGAGGAGGAGTCTTAAATAGAAAAAAATCCTACCCTTCACAGTGAGGACAGCTGAAGTCTTCTGCCTGCCTGTATCACAGGAGTACTCTCCTGAGTCAGTTCCTTGCAGTTTGTAGATAATAAGCTCAACTACAGTCCCTTCCTGCTTCAGGTGATACTTGCTGCTGGATGCCAGCACCCGATCACCACACCTCCAGACCACACTGACCCCCGGCTTTGTGATTTCACAACGAAGACAGGCGCTCTCTCCTGCTTGTCCTTCAAGGTTCTGTAGCTGGGTTTTGAAAAGGACAGGCTTGGCTGTAGAAAAGTGAGAAAAAATGAGGGAAATATTTTAGGAGAAATGAAAGAATGAATACACTTGGGCCAAGTTTTAGCCTTCAACTCGCACATGTGAAGAAGTAAGCAGCAGAAGTTGGAGTCAAAGCTACATACTTTAGTTTAGAGTTTAGAGTATTAACCCTAAGGTCAAGTCAGATATTTCGAGCAACATTCTAATAAAGATCAACCAAAAAGTCACTATTGCCACTATGTTTAAACTACTAACAACAGCATACCCTTCACAGCTAGCTGTGCAGTGCTACGACGATCACCGGCATCACATGTGTAACTCCCAGAATCCTCTGAGTCAACATCATGGATTATTAGTGTAGCCAGGTGTACTTTTTGTCTAATTTCATACTTTGCACAAGGACAAAGACCAAGTTCTCCCTTCCTCCACTCCAAAGGAACACCAGCTTTAGATAGTTCACAGTTCAGGGTGACACTGTCACCCTCATCAGCCGTTTGGCTTTCCAGCTCTTTTGTGAAAATAACTGGAAGAGCTGATGGACAAAAAAAAGGAAAACGGAGTAATTATGCAAAAAGGAACAGGGATGATGAAGAAAGGAGAAATGAAGTAACAAATGAAGGACTTGTTGGAAGAAGAAGAAAACATGCGATAGCTTCATCCTACCATTTACAACCAGAGATGCTGAGCTTATTGTATCCTCTAAAGAGCACGAATAGCTTCCTGTATCTCCAGGCCTCAAATCAAGAATGTGCAGCTCATGACAGAATCCTTTTTGTTTTATCTGGTACTTTTCTCCACAGCTCAGGACTTCTGATCCTTTCTTCCACTCTACATGGACTCCAGGTTTTGATAGCTCACAGTGCAGGGTAACACTACCTCCCTCTTCAGCTACTTGGCTCTCCAGGTCTCGAATGAATATGACTGGAAGAACTTGGGATTAAATAGATAAAATAATCTGTTGGTATGTATTATGGTAACCCATAGGATTTAATAACAAAAGATTAGTTTGGTATAAAAATATAATTTTTAACCTACTAAAAACAAAAATAGAAAATATAAAAAGCATCCAATATGGTAGCTCTATTGCACAAACACAAATAACACTGATACACAGTCAGGGCAGGTACACCTCTGCCTATTCGAAACATAGCACGTAAAAGTCTGTCAAATACAGCTCTCAACTATTCCTGTTTGAGAAGAACAAGAAGATAATTCTGCAAATCTGGTATTCAGAGGTAATAACAAGTGAGTAACAACCAATTCGGCTGAATAAAAACAAAACAAGGAGAATAAAGAAAGCACAGTGCCACTAATTTCATTCCAGCGCTCTGGTATCCAGCTGTAGCAGAGGGATGACATCAAAACCAGCAGGTTTACCTTCAGTCATAAACACAGTACCAAACAAACACAAGAAGAATGGTGATGTTTAGGATAAATAAGAGAAAATGCTTGTTAACAAACTAGTAAAATACAGAAGAAAGTCTATAAAAATCAACAGTGAATGATTTACAAATATCCAAAGTGCAACTTCAGACTTGAAGTTCTTTAGAAAAACTCAGACAACATCGAATTGTTTGCTTTTAAATTGACTTAACCTTAGAAATCAATTTAACTAACTTTAAAAAAGTCACACAGACAAGCTACAGTCAAACATATTTCAATCCGCCAAACAATGTGACGAAAACACAAGCATGCAGCAAAACTAACAATGAGAGTAATGTAGCAATAAAGTGTACTGTACAGCAAGAAACCTGCTGGTCAATGCAAAAGTCAAGTCTTTGCGTACCCGCGAGCTGCTCTTTGGTCCCCTGTCGCTGGGTAGCTGGTTTGTCAGTGGTTCCAGCAAAAGGCTTATCAGCTGGGATAAAACACAATAATCTTACAACTGGAGTTCTAGCGTAACTTTAACACAAGAGCCAGAATTAGAAAGGCACAGACACAAACACGAATGTCGCACATTCTTATGTGATCCGAAGTTCTCAGAGAGTACAAACCTCCACCAAGGCAGCACACTCTCTAGTCTCTATTTTAAGGGAATATTATTGTATTTTGTGTAATTTCATGTTGTTTTCTTTGTTCTTTTTAAAGCTACTTTAATAATCAGTGCAGTATAAATCAGATAAGGACAGCAGGACAGATGTTTACTCTGATTACACAAACACGTAGGGGTAGGTAGTGGAAATAAAGGAAGAGTAAATAACTGGACATTAATAATTTGACCTTATTTTATAATATCATCCTATTAGATAGTTATTATATTTCCAACTATCAAGGCAGCTCATTATCGTCCTCTTGACAGTATTGTCTTGAAAAATATAACACATCTTGGGGTCAACTTGAAATAAAGGTAAATGTGACACATAAAAGTGAGGTCAGAGGTCAAATGTGACACGACATTTGAATGCAAACTATAATGTGATTTACAATCCCCATATACGGGTATCATTTCCTAAATGTATACGATCCAAACAAAGTCATTAGAATTTTAAGCATAATTTTTAAAGATTTTTTGGTTATTTTCATAAAATGTATCCACATGTATTTCAGTTATTTTATTGTTATTTAGCCTTAAAAAGAGATCAGATGTAACACGATATTTAGGATCTCCATATATCATTCCCTATATGTTGTCAATAAAAACAATGACAGTAAGACGTTTAAACAGCTTTAAATAGCACTATATAGCATTATTATCACTTTGACATTCAGATCAATCGATTAATCTTGAAGTAGATTAATAGGAGTATGATACTTTAAATTCTTATTCTGTAAATTGACAATACACACCACACACACGGAGCCATAGTTTCTAAGATATGTTTTTTTGTCGATTACTGACCGATAAATGATTAAGCTCACATTAAAGGGTGCATGTAAGAGATTTTCAAAGGACTGATAACATGCCCCCACTCTACACCCCTACAAAGTTTTATCAGAATGCATTCAAAACTTTTCGAGCTATTGCATTTACTAACGAATGACACACACACACAGAGGCACGCAAACCACTGCTACCAAAAACAAAACCTTCTTGGTGGAGGTAAAAATAATTTGGGGCGGTTGTGGGGGGTTAATATCTGTGATGACATGAAGCACTGAAATATTTCAAAATGAAAAAACCTACAAGCAACAACAAAAAACAAAAACACCTCAGACCATTATCTCAGTGATCCGACACAAAATGCGTCACAAACACAACAAAATGTTCCCTGTTTAACACACAACACAATGCAGCTGGCACAATAAAAACATACAACGAAAGCCAACTTCATTCTGTATTTTTGCCATTCACCTCACAGTACATATAGATGAGCACACACTGAAGCAAAGACTGACAGGACTGCGCACAACATTTTAAAAGACTGCAACTGAATTTTCTCACTGCTCTTGCAGTGTCCAGAAAAATCCATGCAAACACGCACTGCATTACCTTCACTTCCCACTTTAAGCTCTCTTGAATGTCCCTGAAAATCCTGTTTAGGAGTTTGTTCAGTTGTTGTCAATGTCCCCGCTAAAACGATTGAACACAACATTGGTCCCATCATTTGAATTTGTCACAGTAAAGCAGCAGAAACATGTAATTCAAGTCTCATCAAGAGCAGAAACACAAACAGCTAATGGAATCAAAGACAGCTTCATATCTTCATACTACGTCAGCCTCCATGCAACAAAATAATCTAGTGACCACACAAATCCACAGATGTGGAGACTGAAAATATTGCTGTTTTTTTTCTGCAAAAATAGCGCAAACCACAAAAACATGACAAAGACCAAAACATCAGTAAGTGCAAATCAACAGCAGTTTTCCAGCAGCAAATCAACAGCAGTCCCACAAAAAACAAAGCAAACTAAATAGAAATTACGCCAGAAAGCAACAAGACAATTTAAGCTAAGTCATGACCCAACAACTTTCTCTCTTTGGCAAAGGTCAGCAGCCAAACACAGAGGTACAAAGTCCCTAATGGCTTCATTTACTTAATTTGTGACTCCTTTCAACAAAGAGCTGCTGTGCATACACTGATTCACTGCAAAGGCACAATGGAAACAGGATAAACTAGCAAACAAGTCGAGACTATTGAAAATTACCTTCTACCATCTCATTTACAGTGGGGCAAAAAAGTATTTAGTCAGCCACTGATTGTGCAAGTTCCCCCACTTAAAATGATGACAGAGGTCAGTAATTTGCACCAGAGGTACACTTCAACTGTGAAAGACAGAATGTGAAAAAAAAATCCATGAATCCACATGGTAGGATTTGTAAAGAATTTATTCGTAAATCAGGGTGGAAAATAAGTATTTGGTCAATAACAAAAATACAACTCAATACTTTGTAACATAACCTTTGTTGGCAATAACAGAGGTCAAACGTTTACTATAGGTCTTTACCAGGTTTGCACACACAGTAGCTGGTATTTTGGCCCATTCCTCCATGCAGATCTTCTCGAGAGCAGTGATGTTTTGGGGCTGTCGCCGAGCAACACGGACTTTCAACTCCCGCCACAGATTTTCTATGGGGTTGAGGTCTGGAGACTGGCTAGGCCACTCCAGGACTTTCAAATGCTTCTTACGGAGCCACTCCTTTGTTGCCCGGGCGGTGTGTTTTGGATCATTGTCATGTTGGAAGGCCCAGCCTCGTTTCATCTTCAAAGTTCTCACTGATGGAAGGAGGTTTTGGCTCAAAATCTCACGATACATGGCCCCATTCATTCTGTCCTTAACACGGATCAGTCGTCCTGTCCCCTTGGCAGAAAAACAGCCCCATAGCATGATGTTTCCACCCTCTTGCTTCACAGTAGGTATGGTGTTCTTGGGATGCAACTCAGTATTCTTCTTCCTCCAAACACGACGAGTTGAGTTTATACCAAAAAGTTCTACTTTGGTTTCATCTGACCACATGACATTCTCCCAATCCTCTGCTGTATCATCCATGTGCTCTCTGGCAAACTTCAGACGGGCCTGGACATGCACTGGCTTCAGCAGCGGAACACGTCTGGCACTGCGGGATTTGATTCCCTGCCGTTGTAGTGTGTTACTGATGGTGACCTTTGTTACTTTGGTCCCAGCTCTCTGCAGGTCATTCACCAGGTCCCCCCGTGTGGTTCTGGGATCTTTGCTCACCGTTCTCATGATCATTTTGACCCCACGGGATGAGATCTTGTGTGGAGCCCCAGCTCGAGGGAGATTATCAGTGGTCTTGTATGTCTTCCATTTTCTGATGATTGCTCCCACAGTTGATTTTTTCACACCAAGCTGCTTGCCTATTGTAGATTCACTCTTCCCAGTCTGGTGCAGGTCTACAATACTTTTCCTGGTGTCCTTCGAAAGCTCTTTGGTCTTGGCCATGGCGGAGTTTGGAGTCTGACTGTTTGAGGCTGTGGACAGGTGTCTTTTATACAGATGATGAGTTCAAACAGGTGCCATTCATACAGGTAACGAGTGGGGGACAGAAAAGCTTCTTACAGAAGACGTTACAGGTCTGTGAGAGCCAGAGATTTTCCTTGTTTGAGGTGACCAAATACTTATTTTCCACCCTGATTTACGAATAAATTCTTTACAAATCCTACCATGTGAATTCATGGATTTTTTTTTCACATTCTGTCTCTCACAGTTGAAGTGTACCTCTGGTGCAAATTACTGACCTCTGTCATCATTTTAGGTGGGGGAACTTGCACAATCGGTGGCTGACTAAATACTTTTTTGTCCCACTGTATCTCTTGCCTTTTGTGCTTGTCTTTAGCAACTACAGACAGAGATTCTGAAATACAAATATGATATAGATATTACGCATTGTAGCCTTAAGGGAAAGAGACCTAAATACTCTATTGTAAGACAGAAGGAATATTCGATACAGCCAAAATCTAGGAAACAGCATACTGACAAATATATCTATCATGCATTTTACAGGCCACAGCATACAGGTACAATTTAAAGGAGGATTGCAGATGGCAGCGCAGAGGCCATTATCAAGCTGGACAGGGCAACATAACACTGACAGTTATGTTATTACATCACCATCATCCTTTCATACCTTTTTCTTTGGTTTCCTGCCTCTTAGATTCTGTAGCAGCTGAAGGAGGAGCTGCCAGCTTCACAGCTGAGAGGAAATAATTTTGTTTCAGATCGCTGTACTTCACCAATATATCAATTGAAAACTATCATCTGACAAAAGGGAGTTTCAGGAATGATTAGACCCCATAAAACAGAGCCAATAACTGCAATATAACACGACAGAACAGATCAGATGAAATGTAGACAAGAGAGGTTTATAGACCAACATAAATATAAGATCCAGTGCCAAGACTACCACCGATGAAAACAACCAAAACTCACAAAAATGCAGCAACAAGTAAGGCTGCCTGAAATAGGTGAAGTGAAAAAGAAGAAGCAGTGAAATCTTCAAGGAAAAGTCAGACTGTCAAAACGCAGGTACACTGCAGAAAAGCAATTCAGACGAAGACTGGTTTCAACCTGATGATGCACTAAAATGTGACAGATAGAGTAACACCCACATGAATGACATTTCATTATCCATCAGAAACAGAACAACTAAATAAACAGACAGTCGGAGAAATTTCAAAGCAGAAGCAAGTGCCACAGTACAAGCGCTTCAGTTGAGATAAAATCAGTCAAATATAAGACAATCATCCACGCGGTTTAATCCAGGTATTATCATTGCATTTAAATGTAAACAACAGGTGTAGTGACAAAAAAGTCAGAGTCTGAAAAAACAAAAGGTGAGAACTGTTACTGTATTACAAAGAAAATTTGATATACTTTAAATACAGATTTAAATCACAAATCCTACCCTTGATATTGAGACTTGCTGTGGTCTTCTGGTCTCCACACACACAGCTGTAGTCTCCACTGTCTTCAGGCACCACTTTTTCTATCACAAGTTCATTCACAGAGGCCTTCTGCTTCATCTGGTACCTCTCCCCAGACTTCAGGACCTGTGTTCCTTTCTTCCACTCTACTGGGACTCCAGCTTTAGAGAGCTCACAGCGCAGACTAATGTCAGCTCCCTCCTCAGCCTGCTGACTCTCCAGCTTCTGTTTGAAGGCGACTGGTTGGGCTGAGCATTTATTAGTGGGTTAGTAATCAGTGGCAGGGCATTACAGAAAACATAAATATCACATAACAAAAATACAAAATAACAAAGTGAGAAACAAGGATCCACAAGAACATGCAAATTTGAATCCACTGCACCAACTAACTGTGAAATTCCTTTTCCTACCCTTTATGCTCAGGCTAGCTTTGGTCTTCTGGTCTCCACACACACAGCTGTAGTCTCCACTGTCTTCAGGTACCACTTTGTTAATCACGAGTTCATTCACAGAGGACTTCTGCTTCATCTGGAACTTTTCTCCAGACTTCAGGATCTGCGTTCCTTTCTTCCACTCTACTGGGACTCCAGCTTTAGAGAGCTCACAGTGCAGAATAATGTCAGCTCCCTCCTCGGCCTGCTGGCTCTCCAGCTTCTGTTTGAAGGTCACTGGTTGGGCTGAGCATTTATTGGTTCATTTCCAGTCAGTGATATGTCATGACATAAAATACAAATATACACATAAAATAAATACAACTATTAAATAACAAATACTGAGAAACCAGTGGCATGCTGACATAAACTATATGGAATAACTCTGTGAAAATCCTCTTCCTACCCTTGATATTGAGACTTGCTGTGGTCTTCTGGTCTCCACACACACAGCTGTAGTCTCCACTGTCTTCAGGCACCACTTTTTCTATCACAAGTTCATTCATTGAGGCCTTCTGCTTCATCTTGTACCTCTCCCCAGACTTCAGGACCTGTGTTCCTTTCTTCCACTCTACTGGGACTCCAACCTTAGAGAGCTCACAGCGCAAAGTAACACTGCCTCCCTCCTCGGCCTCCAGGCTCTCCAGCTTCTGTCTGAAGGTGACTGGTTGGGCTGAACATTTATTAGTTTATTAATAGTAAGTTATATCCCACAACATGACATATATTTTGGGGGGGGACAAAAGTGGTTTAAAACATAGAACACAAAAGGCAAACAGTGACAGCTTGAAATAAAAAAATAATAATACAAAAACAAAAATAAATAAATAAATACATCTTCTCTTACCCTTTATGCTCAGGCTAGCTGTGGTCTTCTGGTCTCCACACACACAGCTGTAGTCTCCACTGTCTTCAGGCACCACTTTTTCTATCACAAGTTCATTCATTGAGGCCTTCTGCTTCATCTTGTACCTCTCCCCAGACTTCAGGACCTGCGTGCCCTTCTTCCACTCTACTGGGACTCCAACCTTAGAGAGCTCACAGCGCAAAGTAACACTGCCTCCCTCCTCAGCCTCCAGGCTCTCCAGCTTCTGTTTGAAGGTGACTGGTTTGGCTGAACATTTATTAGCAGATTAGAAAACAGTGCCAGTGTTTTACATAGAACATAAAAATACACACGAAAGATTCTGAGAAACACTGATTTGCAGTAACATGCAAACATAAAAACACTTTGCTGACTAACTGTGAAAATCCCCTTCCTACCCTTTATGCTAAGGCTGGCTGTGGTCTTCTGGTCTCCACACACACAGCTGTAGTCTCCACTGTCTTCAGGCACCACCTTCTTGATTACGAGTTCATTCACAGAGGCCTTCTGCTTCATCTGGTACTTTTCTCCAGACTTCAGGATCTGCGTTCCTTTCTTCCACTCTACTGGGACTCCAGCTTTAGAGAGCTCACAGTGCAGAATAATGTCAGCTCCCTCCTCGGCCTGCTGGCTCTCCAGCTTCTGCGTGAAGTTTGGTGGCAATGCTGCACAAGCATGTTTTCATTACTCATCACAATTAGGTCATACAAACAGTTTTAACAAGGCCACAGAATTGTCTCTTTGAAAATTCGCACACAAATGTTTCCAAAACTATGCTGGAAAAAACATCATGAATCCATACCAGTGACTTTCAAGGCTGCAAACGTCTTCTCGTCCCCGCATATGCATGTATACGCTCCACTATCTTCTATCTTCAAATTCAGAATCTGAAGTATACAAGAGCCCTCTGCCTGCTTCATGTCATACTTCTCTCCTGGTTTGAGAATTTCAGAGTCTTTTTTCCACTGAACGACAGCTGCAGGTTTTGATAGCTCACAGCGAAGTGTCACACTCTCCCCTTCTTTTTTCTCCTGGTTTTTGAGCTTCTCAATAAAAGTAGCAGGCAGGGCTAAAACAAAATGGAAAATTACTTTGAGTTTTGTTGGGTTGTAAAGAAGAATGAATAATGGGAAGCTAGGACGGCGGATGGAGTTGAGGTGCTCCAGTTGTCCAACATTAGTCTTTGGAACAGTGCAGCTGATTCTGAACAGTGGATTAAAATCTAGGAGCAAAACCCAAACTTTACTGCACTAAAAAAATTTAAATTCTTAAATGAAAGGAGAATAATCCAATGAATTTGGGCAATGGTCACTCAGAAACGCCAATGCATGCTCATGAATGTCATTCACAGTTTGTGGATGTACAGACAATACCTCAAACACACATATACCAGACAAAGATATGAACGCCACTTAACACAAAAGCAAAGAATTCCTTGCAGTAACCTAAATGCTGCAAATGACTGTAGAAAAACACAGTAGAACTGTATAAATACATAAAGATAAAAATCCACAAGCTTGTAAACTCCTTGGATGGTATCAGCTGGTTTGGTACCAGTTGTTTGCATATGCGCTCTGATCTCCTGTGACTCCTCTTGAGTGACAGAGTGGACTTCCAAGGGTACAACACAATGTAACCACTGTCCGTGTGTTTTGAGAACAAAATGTAAAATTGTGATTTTTGGATTCAATTTATTAAAAAAATAAAATAAAATCTCAAAATTAAAAGAAAACTTAGCTCAAACCTTTCTGCAGTGTAGTAATGTAAGTAAGAACAAAACGTTGTCTCACCTTCATTCATGCTAAAGTTCTCACCTTTAACGGTCACCTTGGCCATGCTCTTGGCAGTGCCTACATCACAAGTGTAGATATCAGTATCGTTCTCCTCCAGTTGTTTGATCATGAGAGTTAAGACGCCATCTTTCTGAGACATCTCATATCGCCCTCCAGCCTTGAGCTCTGTGTGACCTTTAAGCCATACAACCGTGGATGGGATTTGTTCCGTCGTGCATTGCAGAGTCACGGAGCCCTTCTCGTCTGCTTCACTGTCCTTTAGCGTTTTAGTGAATTTATGGATTGGCTCTGCAAAAAGGAAACTTCGCTGTGACAATGTTTGCCACAGAATGAAACTACGGCACTAATCTATAGTTAAATTTTTTTTAAAAAAGACTCCAGAACATATTCTATGTCTAGCAAATGTTTCAACTTGGAATATCATTACTAATTCCTGCACCTATACACACCTGAGCTGGCATACTGGAGAAAATGTAGAATGATTTTCTGCGTTAAACAGATTAAGTTTTCATGTAATGAAATGTGCTATATAAATACAATTGTCATTTTATCTTTACATACCTTTAACAGGGATATTTTCCAGATGAATTAAATCATCATCACAAATACTTTTTAAAGGTCCTCTTGCCAGCTAGTATAAAAACCACCACTAGGTGCTGCCTCCAGAAGGACTGACCCACAAGCACCTTTGTGTTACTTTACGTATGTGTGTGGTGTTTATTTGCTTGTGTGTGGAAAATCGAAACACAACGTAGAATAATCGTATCCCATCAAAGCTGAACTGTGAAATTAGACCAAGGCAATTTTTGAGTTTTCTTAGAGTCTTACCCTTGATTTCTAGCTTAGCTCTGGTGGTTGCACCTCCAATAACTTCACAGCTGTACTCTCCAGAGTCTTGAGCAGACACATTATGGATGGTCAGTTTCATGACTCTATCTTGCTGGCTGAGCTCATATTTCTGGCTCTTTTTGATGGCTTTACCATCCTTGGCCCACTTTACAGCAAAACTAGCCTGTGTCACCTCACAAGTAAAAACAGCATCTTCCCCTTGAATGACACAAATATTCTGCAGTCCTTTTGATACAGATGAAGCTTTACCTGCAACATAAGAGGACAAATGTTTATTTTATGATTTGAATCATTGCCAAAGCCTCTTAAAGACTGATATCAAGCTTACCTTCAACTGTCAATGTTGCTTTGGAGCTCAAGTCTTTGATACTGAAGACTACCTCACCAGCATCAGCAGGGGAGACATCTTTAATAGTGAGCATGTATTTGCGTCCTTTGGTGGAGATGTTAAAGCGGCCTCTGTTTGTAACAGCTTGGCCATTGACAGTCCAGGAGCACTCACCTGTGCTCTCACGAGACAGGATGCACTCAAAGCTGCATGTATCTCCCTCATTCACTTCAACTGATTTCAGCCATTTAGTTATTCCAATACCAATTTCTATGACAGAAACCAAATTGTGTATAAGTTAACTGTATATACGAAAAACAGTGTGTACAAATAAATATACAAAATGATAGAAAAACACACCTCTGACCGTAACCTTTGCCTTGGATACCTCAGTGCCAAGGTCACAGCTGTACTCCCCAGCATCATCTTTGGTGGCATCCTTGATGATCAGGCCCAAAGACTTGCCTGTGTGAAGGAGCTCATATTTTGGCCCAGCTTTTAAGACTTTACCCTCTTTTCTCCATGTGGGGGAAACTCTTGGCTTGGATGCCTCACATGCCAGAGTGATCATGCCTTTCTCTTCTCCAATAACATCGTCTAGTGACTTGAGGAACACAGCGCGCTTCTCTGCAGAAAGTAAAACAGTGATTGAGGGATAAATAAAAGCCTCATTTGTGAAATATCAAATAACTCTGGAACTGTATTTAATGCTCTCACCTTTAACCTTGAGTGTGACAGACTCTTTGACCTTGCGGACTTGAAAGGTGATTGTTCCTCCATCTTGAGGTGCCAGGTTCTTCAGTGTCAGCTTGTGAACCTTCCCCTCATGAGCGATGGTGTTAACTTCATTTGTGAAGAGCACCTTGTCATTCAGAAGCCACTGAGCTTCTTCATCAGCGTAGTTAATCTCACAGGTGAATACCGCATTGCTGTCTTCATCGACTTCTGTATTGGCCAAGTGCTTGGTGATTTTGATTTCACGCACTAGGCAGATGAATCGGGACAGCAGTTTCAGTTTGAAGAGCAATCACAAAATATTTCAAATCAGTTGTTTATGCTAGGGGAACTCTGTGATATTCAAACAGACTGTATAAAAGATGGATGTAGCTTCTCGATCTGAAATAAAAAGCAAACGTGGAAGTGCTGCATTTATTTTATTGGTTGCAAAGAGACTTCTGCTTGGATAAAAGTCTTTTGAGAATGATATTAGAATGACACTAATATCAATATTAACTATTATTGAAAATCTTTAGCCAAAGAGCGTGCAATGTCCTCGGTTTCTCAGTCAGATTCTCACATCTGGTTTCAAGGAACCAAAATGGATGGTGATAGTGAAAACACTGAGCTCGAGGCTTCACAATGGGGAACTAATAGGTGGCTGACGTCACGGTGGCTTCATCCATATTTTAAACACAGTCTTTTGACAATTTAAAGTTGGAAAACGTACCTTCAACAGTAAGTGTGCCTTTGGTCTCAGCAGGTCCAGACTGACAGCGGTACTCTCCACTGTCCTCCTCAGTCAGCCTGTGAATGGTAATTTGGGCACGTGTACCATCTTGCTTGATGTTGTACTTGTCTGAAGCTGCCAGAGGTACTCGACCTTTGAACCAGTTAACCTCTTTGGGTGGAGCAGAGAACTTGCAGCTGAGTATGGCTGAACTTTTCTCCTTCGCCTTAACATCTTTAATAACTTCTGCAATCTCAAGAGGGCGCTCTGAATGTGAGCAACAATGACTGATTAGACTCAGCTCAAATCTAATGGAAGTTTTCTGTGTATACATACAGAATTTTCTGTGTGAACACAACACTGAAAACTTTTACCTTTAACTGTGAGCTGGGCTAAAGATTTGCTCTTCCCAGCTGTAAACTGTACAGCTCCCGTCATTGATGCTTTAGTCTTTTTGAAAGTGAGACGGTGCATCGTGCCTTCTTTCTCCATTTCGACATCAGGCCCCTCCTGCAGAGCAACTCCATTCAAAGTCCATACAGGAGGTTTCACCAGTTCCATACTGATTTCCACTTCAAAAACAGCTGCAAAGGGTTCTGTGACTTCTACTGGACTAAGTTCCCGCACTATGCTGATGGACTGCTCTGGAGGGATCATAAAAAGAGAATGGATCAGTGAAAAGAATTCATCAACTGCAAATACTTCACATTCTTTCCCAGGGATTAAGAAATGACATCCATTTTTTGCATGAAAGTCATTTTACAAGAACTAAAGCGAGGGTGTCAAACATAAAGTCCAGGGGCCAGAATCAGCACGGCGAAGACTCCAATCCAGCCCGTTGTTTAACATTGGAAAATGTAAAGAAGGATTGTATGTATGTTTTACAGTGTTTCCAGTTGACAAAGACCTCCCTGATGGCAACAAAGTAATTAAACAATAGAAATTATGTAATGTTACACATTTACTTACAATTTTAAGCCCAAAGAGTCGTGCTGACAGATTTATTTCATTTACTACAACAGCATGTCTATATCATGTAGAAAAACTGAGACATACTGTTGAAATTGTGCTTCTTTTTTATATTAAGATTATCTCATTGCTTAAATTTGTAGTTAATGTTCAATGAACTAAAAATTGAGGCCAACCCTGAGGCCACACTTAACGAGTGTAGCTTTAGATTGATGGAATTTAAGGTTGATAAGGATATCTGAGAGTTCAAAGGTCAAAACAAAATATAAGCAAACAATCTTGATAGGGATCCCTCAGATTTGTACTGTTTTAATGCTTGTTTATTTTTTAAACTTCACATTGAGAGATATGTTTGATGTGCAAATATATAACTTCATCAATATTCTCCCCAGACACGATTTGTTTATAGTATGTTCTCGTGATGCTTTCTGATGTATTCACCGTTAGGATTTATTGGTCTAGCCCTACACATTGTTTACTTGACTTGCTAAAATATGCACAACCGTCTGGATGATCTATTAGCATGTGTAAACATTCATCAATGATATTCAAATATGATATGACAGTTTAATGACCTTACACATATGACTGCTTATATGCTTGCCCATATTTAATGAAGTTGATATGTGAATTTTTAATGGTATAGCTCATATAAGGGATTTATTTTTTTTAAGGCTGTATGCAACTATTATGGCTACCAACTATTAGCAATGGGTTCGGAATTATAAATCTTACTTTATAGGATGGAAACACCACACATCATATGCAAAATAACTGTATTTAAGTATAAGACTTTCATTTATCCAGAGCAACGCATCTTCATACAGTGTATGAAGTCGTCCTGTGACTTCATACACTGTACCCCACACGGTGGTACATGCACAAAGGCCTTTTTTCTGTAATAACAGAAAATTCCCAACATAAAACTTCAACACATCAGCAAAACTAAAAACAGGTTGCACTAAAATTTAGTTACTCATTTAGATTAAGAAAAATCTTAAAATTTCAACCTCAATGTTAATTAATTTAGTAGGTTAGGCTTGTTATAGAACAACTGAGAGATAACATATTAACAACCTATTATACACATATTTCCCATTAGTACACTATTTCAGATTGGCATACACCTCATTGAATTGGACACTGATGGCTTGTTTTCTGAGGATATAATGAGAAAGTATTTACATTTACAGTGGCAGTAAGTTTAAAATGAACTATTGTCACAATCCACTGTTTTACCTTCCACAAGCAGTTTACAGGATGTCTTGTCATCAGTGGCATCACAGGTATACGTGTCTTCATCCCCAGAGTCCACATCAATAACGGTGAGCTTTCGGTACAGGTCTTCGCTTTTGATCTCGTACTTCTTGCTGGGTTTGATCTCCGTCTTGTTCTTGTACCACTTCACCTTTGCGCTGGCACGTGACACTTGGCATTCAAGATGACCACGATGCTTATACATCGCTATCTTATCCCTGAGTCGCTTCACAAACTTCACAGGCAGCTCTACAGTAACAATAACACTTAATCAATGAAAACTATTATGTGTGCTGCAAAGGGTTTGCCGGTGTCTATGCATAAGTTAAAGTAATTTCAGATGGTATATGAATTGTATTGCATATTAATGCTTTTGATGATATATTAATGCTTTCATTGAAATATAACATGTTTTGCAAAAGCTAAAGAAAAAAGAAAGAGTATATAATGGCACTAACATAAAATTAGCCCATATATGCAAGTTACAGCAACTGATACAAAACTAGACAGCTATTCTCTTTCAGGATCAAATGATCTTTTCATACTAATAGAAATCAGATGCACTAAATATCTTATCTTTATGGTGGCCGTGAGACACCAAACGGACCGCAACTTAAGAAAACACCAGCAATAACAAAAGCGCTGCAAAAGCACACAAAACACAACGGAAACAGGAAAAACAACAACGGAAATAGGAAAAACAACAACAGAAATAGGAAAAAACAAAACAGAAATAGGAAAAACAACAACGGAAATAGGAAAAACAACAACGGAAATAGGAAAAAACAAAACAGAAATAGGAAAAATGACAATGGAAATAGGAAAAAACACAAGGGAAGTGTTTCTGGGGAGACAATAACCCGACGGACCAGTTGCAGGAACCCAAAACATTGTAGGTGTGCTTTATCATGATTCATATAATATTGATGACAGATTTTTAGGCTAATAGTCATCTTTTGTTTCCTCACAAAACCGATAGATCCTCCACATCTTTTAAGTGTCTCCCAGCGCAATTCTTAGCATATTTTGGTTCCTGCAACTGGTCCGTCGGGTTATTGTCTCCCCAGAAACCCTTTCCTTGTGCTTTTGGAAACCTGTTTTTTCCTATTTCCTTTGTCGTTTTTCCTATTTCCGTGCTTTTGCAGCATTTTTCTTATTGCTGGTGTTTTCTTAAGTTGCAGTCTGTTTGGCCTCTCAGGGCTACCGTACATCTTACTATAACACACAAAATCTGTTTGTTTGCCTACAAAATCCTCCTTCACAATCGATCAAAAAAAAATTGGCACAAATGCATCTTAGGCCCCTGAAGTCTTATCTACACCACATATTGTTGATGTCATAATGTTGCCTAGGCTGGAGCCTATCATAGGTGTCATAGGGCAGGAGGCTATCCTGTAGGTTTGTCCTGGGGCTAACACGGAGAGATGGACAACCATTCACACCTGTGGGCACTTTAGAATCACCAGTTAACCCAATCCCACCAACTGCATGTCTTTGAACTGTGGGAGGAAGCCACACAGAGCATGCAAACTCCACACAGAAAGCCCACGGCCAGGTGGTGGATTCAAACCCAGGACCTTCATGCCATGAACTGCTCCACTGTGCTGCCCTAACAATATCTAATTTATAACCACAAAACATATATTATGGTGCCAGCATGTTGCCAAGAAATCACATAGCAATAGACTAAAACACTGGTGAAACAATACTGCATTGTGGGTACAAGTAATCTGTTTCACAATTAAATCACATTCTTGTACTGCTGGAGATTTTGAGATCCAATCTTCATAAGCCATCACACATTAAAAACGAAAAGAATGCTTTTCCTCTGGAATAAAATTATAAAACTGTAAAGCTGTGCTGTTGTTGAGTGCTCATTTTGCCATCAAGCTTCAATGAGGAGTGACAATGTGAATGTGAAGTTGCAAATGGATTTTATATCTTACCAATAGAAAGAATAAATATATGCAGAATGGCACAATGTGGTGACTCTCTTAGAATGATACTTCCTCAAGTTTTATTGTTTGTATCAGTAAATGATGTGGACGCATTCTGGGAGAATAACCGACTAACAGAAGTCAAGCTGTTCATCAAATTTAAACGTGTGTTTTATTGTTTGCAATTTTCTAAGAGCTCTTAACACAGTGAGAAGAAATAATCCATTTGCAGCCACACTGAACATCGCGGTGTGTAACAGCATTGGACTGATAAGCTATTACCATGCAACCATGCATTCAGTGTTATGCGATTTTAGTGCACAGAACACATATTCGTTTACCTTTCACTTTAAGTTTAGCAGTTGAAGATGCTTTCTCAGCTGTAAACTTAATTTCACCCATATCTTCTGGGGTAGCAGACTTGAAAAGCAGCACATAAGTTCTGCCTGGAATTAGAAACAGACATCATCGTGAAAACATCCTTATTATTCCCAATCTTTATTAAGGCAAATCCTGTAGCACTACATGCTTAGCTTAATTAAAATGGTTTTCCAATTTCTTGAGGCCTTACCCTCTTGCCTCATCTTTATGTTGTCAGTGGCTTTGAGTTTTGTGTTTCCTTTGTACCACTGGCACTCCACTTCATCGTGTGAGATTTCACAGACAAATTTAGCACTCTCCTTCTCCATTACCTCCAGATCTTCCAGCTTCTTGATGATCTTGATATCTCTGGCTGCAGGAAAAAGAGGCCAAGTACAGAAAACTTTACTGAACCTAGATTAATTGTACCTTACTGATTTCCTTACTTTGTTGCATAATTAGTAATTACCATGAACAGTGAGCTTGGCGGAGGTGTTATCATCAGTAGTACGGCAGATGTACGTGCCTCCATCTTCAGGGGAGCATTTGTTGATGGCCAAAGTGCGCTTTTGGCCCAATGAATGAATAGCAAAGTTCTTTCCCGGTTTTAGTTCTACCTCATCCTGCAGATTCGGTGTTATTCAAAATGTTACATGTGTACTGCACACATTTAAATCAGCAGACAGTAATAATTTCTCACCTTGAACCATCTAACATCTGCATTCGCTCTGGACACTTCACATTCAAACGTAACCTTCTCCTTCTCAGGAACACTCATATCCATAATAGGTTTGGAGATCATAGCAGGAGCTTCTGTAGAATCAGCACATTAGACTTTTTTTAGACTGGATTTTTTTTAGGAAACCTAGACCTCATCAGGACAAACATGAGCCCACCGTTACCTGTGACGATCAGTTTAGCTGAAGTATGCACTCCCTCTGCCTGGAAGGAAATCATTCCTGCATCCCCCTGCTTGAGACTGGACAACGTCAGGATGTGCTTCTTTCCCAGAGCTGTGATATGGCAGTTTGGCCCTGACTTTAATTTGACCCTGTCTCTGTTCCAGGAGCCTTCAACATTGACCTGACTGAGTTCTACCTCAAGTGTTACTGTCTCTGTTTCACGTGCCTTGGTTTCTGTTAGACCCTTTATTACCTGGATCTTCTTCACTGAAGGGAAAAGGAAAAGAGTGTTAACACGTAGGACTGATTTTGTGATAACAAGCGCCATGACAATGACATTCTTCTTCTTGTATGCTATGCACATCATATTCTGTATTTAAAACATTAATCTTGATGAGTCTTACTCTCCACGCTGAGCTTGGCCTGGGTCTTATCATCCAGAGTTTCGCAAGAGTAGATGCCACGGTCAGCATAAGTCACACTCTTGAAGACCAGAGCCTGCTTAGCTCCCTCTACCCGAATCTCCATGTTTCCTGCAGGTTGCAGCACTACACTGTTCTTCATCCACCTGACTTCATCCGATGCCTTACTGAGCTCCACTTCCATCCTCACTTCGCTTTGCTCCTCCACTGTCAGGTTTTCTAGCTTTTTCTTGAAAGTCACAGGTTCATCTGGAAGGGACACAAAGAATGTTAGATGGAAGTATGTGTTCATTTATATAAACAGTTAAACAATAATTCCCATTATTATCTTACGTTGCACTTGTAGAGTAGCTTTGCAGCTTTTGCCTTCTGCATCAACACTTATCTCTCCTGCATCTTTCTGAGTGACTGAGGTGATGGTAAGTGAGTGGCTGCCACCACCTTGCTCAAGCTTATACTTCTGCCCAGAAACGATGAGGATACTGTTGTGGAACCATCTGACGCTGACGTCTGCTGGGCTGACGGCACACTTGAAAACGGCATCTTTTCGCTCCGTTGCAACCACGTTGTTCAGTTTGGTGACCAACCTCACTAATCTTGGTGCTGAAAGGAATAAAGCATAATTATATAAAAGAAAAGGCTTCCATCCTGGAAAGACGTTTTTTTAGTTAAACTAGTTAATTACCTTTAGAAGAGACTTTAGCAGATGTCTTGTCATTTCTACATTCACAGCTGTATTCTCCTTCATCTTCCTTGGTCATGCCAGTCACAGTGAGAATTCGCCTAGCACCATCTGCTCTGACACAGAACCTGCCTCCAGGTTTAATCTCACGGCCATTATGGTGCCATACAGCATCCCCTGAAGCTTGATTTAGTTCGCAAATCAGGCTTAGTGTACCTCCCAGTTCCACTGTGGCAGGTTTCAAAGGGAGAACAAACTTCAAAGCTGAATCTGAGAAGAAAGCATGAGAGGGAAAAGTTCAAAGAAAAATCTTGCATCTGCACATGCATGAGAGTTGTATTTAAGACTTTTCTATGACCTGCCTTTAACTTGAACTTTGAACTCCAGTTTATCATCCGCAGTTTGACAAGAGTACGTTCCACTGTCTTTCATTTCTGCAGATTTCACTATCAGGGTACGAGAAAGGCCCTCTTTTTTCATTTCATACTTGCTGCTCTCCTTGAGCTCCATGCCATCTCTAAACCATCTCACACTACCGCCCTCTGAGGTCAGTTCAGTGGATAAAACAATGCTTTCACTTGTTTGAACCACGCATGTGTCCTTGACAGATTTCTTCTGGAACTTTATGGCTAAATCTAGAAAGAAGAACTTATTTTCAGTACTTTGTACAAATAAGTGGTAATCCATTGGCAACATGTTATATTTAAAATAAATTTACCTGTTAGCTGCAACTTAAATACCAGCTTCTCTGTTCCAGCCTCACACGTATATTCTCCAGCATCCTTTTTCTCCACTTTTTCTATCACCAGCTCACGAGTTTTGCCCTTAGACTCCATGTGGGCTCCTTTGCTGGAAGTCAGCAGCTTGCCATCCTTGTACCACTTTACCTCTGTCTTGGAATCTGAAACCTCACAACTAAGCGTGGCTCTCTGTGAGAGATAAGTTTTCACTTCCTTCTGGACTGACTCCATGTTAGAGAAGCCAGCTGGGGCTTCTGACCAGCAAATGGACAAAAAAAAACATCAATCGAGGTGAAATGCAAAAAAACTTTAAGCAACTATGACTCAACTTACTGGATACAAACGAGGCAATCTGGCAGAAATACTACACAACAAGACTATTTTAAAGCTCATTGACATACAGTAGGAAAGTACTAGAGACAACTTATTGAGCTTACCTAACACCTGTATCTTAAAGGGCAGCTTCTCAGACCCAGCCTCACAGATGTACTCCCCAGCATCCTTCTTATCCACACTGTTGATCACCAGCTGCCGACTCCTGCCTTTTGACCCTACATGAACTGTCTTGCTGGTGGTCAGAAGCTTGCCATCCTTGTACCATTTTACCTCTGTATTGATATCAGATACCTCACAGGTGAGAGTGGCTTTCTGAGAGAGAGTAGCTTTCACCTCCTTTTGGATAGACTCTTTGCTGGAGAAGGCAGACTTCACTTGGATCTCTGCAGAAATAACAGTGATTAATGTTATGGCAATGTAGCAAGTTTAAGTGTGATGTGAGATAAATATAACCTAGAAAATCAATTTTCATAGCAACAAAGTGGATAAATACATAGCAAAGCCAAAACCAGGGAACAATATTTAACAGCTAAAATCTAACGTGACCACAAAATATGCAAATATGTGAAAACATCTGCAATTCCACCAAACCAAAAACAAAAATTTCTAAATCTTTCATTGAGTTTCTGTTACAGTTTTACTCAATTCAGGTGTCAGGAAAATAAACCTAAACAAAGATTTCATAAAGTATTTAAAAAAATCTCTATAAATGTATAAATCTATGTAAATGACGAGTCAGATCAGCTGATTGACTATAATGTCTAAATTACAATTTTCACAACCAAAGAATATTATAAGAGCATGATTATTGTCATGTTTTTGCTTTGTGTTCCAGTACTCTCCTTTTTCTTACAACGTCTTTACAATGCCCCACCTGAAAGCTCCAAACTTAGTGCCCACCACCTTCAGCTCATCTCCACTCAGAGCAACACAAAGAGCCTAGACAATCATCTGTCTTGCAACAGTTTTTTCTATAAATTCAACATTGATGTATGATGCTTGATGATTCAGGAGTCAGTGAGTTACTGTAATATTCACTTTTAATAGTTACTAAAATAACAGCAATGACAATAACTATTACATAGTTTTTGTTATATAATTTGCATGTACTTCTCTTTTAGGTGTTAAAACACTTAACCTGTATGTTACATCCCCAATTTTCACTTGCTTTTAACATATAACCTCCAGCATCTTTCTTCTCTACATTGTCAATCACCATTTAAGTAATCCTGCCCTTTGAATCCATGTGATCTGCTTTGCTGGGATTTGGCAGCTTGTCATCTTTTTACCATTCTGCCTCTGTCTTGTTATCAACTATAATGGAGTAAGGTGACAGTACAATTACCTGTACAAAAACAACAGTTCAACTGAAAGCACACAAAAACGCACAGCAAATGCATGATAACTCAGATAACTAGAACCTGGCAAATAACCAGCTAAAGATACCAGATCTTGTAACCAGAGAGACCAAAACATGGAGCTCAGCAGGTCATTTGAACAACATAACTCAATTTTCTACTCAAAGGCTGCAACAATTTTTTATCAAATTAAACCAAATACTACATCCCACAACTGAAGCAACCAACAATGTATTCAATGCAAACACAAAAACACTTTTTTGTGAAGAAGCCTTTGCATTAAACGATCTAAAATATGTTTTACACGTTACACTATATTATTATAAGTGTGACATCCATAGAGGCATACCTTGCACATGTATCTTAAAGGCCAGCTTTTCAGTCCCAGCCTCACAGATGTACTCTCCAGCATCCTTCTTCTCCACACTGTCAATCACCAGCTGGCGATTCTTGCCCTTTGATTCAGTATGGATTGTCCTGCTGGAACTCAGCAGCTTGCCATCCTTGTACCACTTCACTTCTGTCTTGTTATCAGATACCTCACAGCTTAGAACAGCTTTCTGTGACAGGGTGGCTTTTACCTCCTTTTGGATTGACTCCTTATTAGAGAAAGCTGACTGGACCTGTGTGTCTGAGGAGACCATGAATATGGATGATAAATTTCTCTCTCTCTGCAGCACCTGCAAGCCCCATGAATCAAACCAGTTAGATCATTGCCCCTACCTGCCACCTGTAGTTTGAAGGCAAGCTTTTCAGTCCCAGCCTCACAGATGTACTCTCCAGCATCCTTTTTCTCCACACTGTCAATCATCAGCTGGCGATTCTTGGCCTTTGATTCAGTATGGATTGTCTTGCTGGAACTCAGCAGCTTGCCATCCTTGTACCACTTCACTTCTGTCTTGTTATCAGATACCTCACAGCTTAGAACAGCTTTCTGTGACAGGGTGGCTTTTACCTCCTTTTGGATTGACTCCTTATTAGAGAAAGCTGACTGGACCTGTGTGTCTGAGGAGACCATGAATATGGATGATAAATTTCTCTCTCTCTGCAGCACCTGCAAGCCCCATGAATCAAACCAGTTAGATCATTGCCCCTACCTGCCACCTGTAGTTTGAAGGCAAGCTTTTCAGTCCCAGCCTCACAGATGTACTCTCCAGCATCCTTCTTCTCCACATTGTCAATCACCAGCTGGCGATTCTTGGCCTTTGATTCAGTATGGATTGTCTTGGTGGAAGTCAGCAGCTTGCTATCCTTGTACCACTTCACTTCTGTCTTGGCGTCGGCTACTTCACAGCTCAGGACAGCCTTCTGGGAGATGGTGGCTTTCACTTCCTTCTTAACTGAATCCTTGTTAAAGAAGGCTGATTGGACATGTGTGTCTATGGAAACCATGAAAATAAATTCAAATTCTTTGCTGTCCAGAAACAAATAGGTTTAATATCTGTAAGGCGCATAACTCAAGAGGAAAAACTAGAAACCAGTTAGGGCACTGCCCCTACCTGCCACCTGTAGTTTGAAGGCAAGCTTTTCAGTCCCAGCTTCACAGATGTACTCTCCAGCATCCTTCTTCTCCACACTGTCGATCACCAGCTGACGATTCTTGCCCTTAGACTCTGTGTGGATAGTCTTGCTAGAGGACAGGAGCTTTCCATCTTTGTACCACTTCACCTCTGTCTTGGAATCAGAAACCTCACAGCTCAAAGTGGCCTTCTGGGACAAAGTGACTTTCACCTCCTTTTGTATAGAGTCCTTATTATAGAAGACTGATTGGGCCTCTGAACGAGGAGTCATGAAAGGAAAAAACATCAGATGATATTTATTCAAAATATAGAAACTAAGTAATGCTATGATTTCAAAAGATCTTACCTGCCACCTGCAGTTTGAAGGTGAGCTTTTCAGTCCCAGCCTCACAGATGTACTCTCCAGCATCCTTTTTCTCCACACTGTCAATCATCAGCTGACGATTCTTGCCCTTTGACTCAGTATGGATTGTCCTGCTGGAGCTCAGCAGCTTGGCATCTTTGTACCACTTCACTTCTGTCTTGTTATCAGATACCTCACAGCATAGAACAGCTTTCTGTGACAGGGTGGCTTTTACCTCCTTTTGGATTGACTCCTTATTAGAGAAAGCTGACTGGACCTGTGTGTCTGAGGAGACCATGAATATGGATGATAAATTTCTCTCTCTCTGCAGCACCTGCAAGCCCCATGAATCAAACCAGTTAGATCATTGCCCCTACCTGCCACCTGTAGTTTGAAGGCAAGCTTTTCAGTCCCAGCCTCACAGATGTACTCTCCAGCATCCTTCTTCTCCACACTGTCGATCACCAGCTGGCGATTCTTGGCCTTTGACTCAGTATGGATTGTCTTGGTGGAAGTCAGCAGCTTGCCATCCTTGTACCACTTCACCTCTGTCTTGGTATCGACCACCTCACAGCTCAACGTGGCTTTCTGGGAAAGCATGGCTTTAACCTCCTTCTGAATAGACTCCTTGTTGATGAAAGCTGACTGGGAATCTGAGGGTAACACAAGTAAGAAGAGCAGTGCTGTCATAAGCTTTAAAATCACAGATGATTGGAATAATTTAGAGGCAAAATATGAAACACACACTTAGCGCTTGATAGGATGATATGATAAATCTAAATATGTATATTTTTGGCACTTCAAGATAGTGGATGGTTTAGATGATTAAATGTACACCATGAGCATTACTATGAATTTTATACATTTATAAAGATTAAAAATCTTTAGATTTAAATGAATCAACCAGGCTGTCCCACCTGTGACAAATATCTTGAAGACTAGCTTGTCCCCTCCAGCTTCACAGGTATACTCTCCAGCATCACTCTTCTCCACCTTTTCAATCACCAGCTGGCGAGTGTTGCCTTTTGCTTCTGAGTATATGGTCCTACTGGATATCAACAGCTTGCCATCTTTGTACCATTTCACCTCTGTCTTGCTATCTGACACATTACAAGTAAGAGTTGCTTTTTGGGAGAGAGTGGCCTTCACTTCCTTTTGGACTGACTCTTTGTTGGAGAAGGCAGCTACAGCTGGAGTTTCTGTGAGGAAAAAAGAAGTTTCTGTGCCATCAAATACTCCCAAATCAACATAAAAAACCCAGCCTTGTGCCATCATGCAGTGTTACCTTTTATCTTAACCTGGAATGTGATTTTGTCAGCTGCTGTCTCACACGAATAATGTCCTTCATCAATCTTCTTGGCACTCTTGATAATGAGTTTCCTTTGAGTCCCTTTGGAGATGATGGTAGTTCTTTGGTCCTCAGTGATTTCCATTTGATCTTTTCTCCACACAACAGCAGCACTGGCAGATGAAACCTCACAGCTCAGCTCAAGATCTCCTTTGAGAGTCGATGACATTCCCATGGTACCTCTGGCTTTGTTTAGAAATTTGGCAGGTTCATCTTAGGGAGGGAAAAGCAATAAAAAGTTACCATGTGACTTATGTGTAATAATAAAATTAAATGTCTTTTTTAAAAGTTTGGTTGGATTGTTAACGCAGGAGCTCATGTTTAGGAAGAGGGTTGGCCACGGCCCAACCACTTCCAACAACAGGGGCAGCCTGAGAAGCAGTTTCTTCTCAGGATTTATTTTCAATTAATTTAAAATAAACATTTAAATAAACAAAAGGACTAAACATGTTTTCCTTTCCTTTCTAATAAAGTAAAAGGAAGCAGTTATTAAATTATCATACATGAATTCCAACCGATAGCAGCCACTTTACAGTGACCCGTTAAATATAAGAAAGCACATCACAGGTCAGAGGGTTGATCAGCAGAGGATGAAGAAACTTTCTTTAACTTTACTTTGAATTGTATAATGCTGTGGGTCCATATCATGTGACATGTGGATGATGTTCTTGTGTTTTTATGAGATATTTACATTAGAAAAAACTCATCTAAAACATGTCACCTGTAATTAATGGATGTTTTTTTCTTGCATTTAAATTTTTTAGGCTTTCACATTTTTATGGGGTTTTTTGTTTTTATTTTTTTAATGGCAGGAATACTCGGGTAATGGGTTAGAGTGAGGATGAAGTCACTTAATGTGGAAATTCATTTACAGTTAAAAACAGAAAAATAAACAGAGAGCATACTTGAGTTAGAGCGGACCATTTCTGCCTGTTTTATTTTGTCCTTGAAAGCACGGGCAGTTTCTTTTGAGACAAGCTAATGAATCTGTTTGATGCCTCAAAGATAAAACCAATCAGAGCAGCTCACATTCCAGTAAATCATTTGAGGTGTTTTGCACCCTGAACCTAGTTCCTATTACAAAAATCCTCTCTGGAAAATCCTAATTGTGATTTGAAGCAACAAATGATGTAAAGTTAGCTGCAATTTTTACACATACCTTTAAGAGTGAGTTGCATGGACATCTTGTCATTAGGTAACACACAATCATAAATGCCCACATCTTCCTCAGTGACGTTGTGTACCATCAGGATCCTCTTGCGGTCATTAAGCACATATTCATACTTTTTGCCCATTTTTAGCTCCCGTCCGTTCTTCGTCCAAACCACCTGAAGAAAGAAATACAGAAATGCTTTCCAAATTAAACAGGTTAGGATCACACAAACACATACATGTGCTATTAATGTTAACTGGAATTACTCATTTGCAGATTATTCAGAAAAGGGTGCACCAAGGGTGTAGCATTGGAGGACAAAGAACAAGGCGGTCACAGGAAATTTGAGTATTCAATGAAAAGTGAAAAGTTGTGTTACACAAGAGTTAAAACAGAATTTTGTGTTAGGTAAAATGAAAAAAATGTATACAGATGTAAAAGTTATAATCCTATTAAGTAATCTAATAGTGCACAAGTTGTATAGTCAAAATATAATTTGAGGTACCTAAAGTAAGCACATTAATCATGTCGAATTTGAATCAAAATATTGTAGAGTAGAAGCAGGAAGTAACCCTACACAGAAGTGCTTAAATTAAAATACAAGTACATTAAACCAGTACTTAAGTAAATTACTCAAGTAAAGCTCTTTGTCTTTGTCAGGTCAATTCAATTTTATTTATACAGCGCCATATCACAACAGCAGCCGCCTCAAAGAGCTTTATATTGTAAGGTAGACCCTACAATAATAATATGTAGACGTAGAATTAGGATAATTAAATATCCTATTGACACATCTACAAAGCTCTTTCAAAAAGACGTTAAACGTTATATTAAAACAGCTGTTTTAATAGAGTCTGTAAAGGCAAAAACTAAAACAAATTATTTACATATTTCTATCACTAACCTGTGTGTCGTAATCTGACACCTCAACAGTCAGCTGAGCAGTGGCTTGGGCACTGCAGGTTACCACCTCTAGATGATCGGATTTGTTGGTGAACCTAACAGAAGGGGCTGAAAACAACGTGGCACTGTAAGAGGGTATTACTGATTGGAAGAAAAAAAAACACAAAAAAAGACACAAATTAATAGGACTGAGGTCATTTCTCTAGTATGTACCTTTCACATTGAGGATGCAACTGCTTTGTGAGCCTCCACCCACAAACTTGACTTCAGTTCCATTCATTTCCATGGTCACAACTCGGATGAGCAATGTGTGTATGTTTTTTGACCTGGTGATGAGGTAGTCGGCTCCGCTGCGCAAAAGGCGTCCGTTTAGGGACCAGAAGCCTGAGCAAACAGCAGACAGCTCGACAGAGATGGAGAATTCCTCACCGGAGACTGCAGTGCTGTTAATCAGACCTTTTCTGATTTCTGCAGTGGGTTCTGAAAAGAGGCCCGCAAACAGGATTTTAAGAAGGAAGAACAAAAACCAAACATAGACATAAATGACAACAATCACAGAGAATTCAGTCTTACCAAGGTAGAAGGTTCCAGGTACCTCCAGGTAGGCACTCTGCCCAAAGTCATTAATGGCAGAGATACGGAACTGGTAGCTAGCTTCTTCAGTGAAGTTGCAGATTGTAAACTCTGTTGTGACAATGGTTTCTTCAGCATTGCACCTCTGCCACATTTGGGTACCAACCTTCCTTCGCTCTACAACGTAGCCTTTGATGGGGACAGGGCGGTCACTGTCAGGAGGAGACCACTGAATGGTGATGGAGGACTCTGTTTTGTTCTGCACCACAGCGTCAACTGGGGGATCGGGAGGATGCTTCCGGGCAGCTAGAGAAAAATATTGTGATGTTATTTAGTTGGAGTACTAGTTTCAGTTCTTCTTTTGTATTTACGTAATATATGCTGATATTTGACCTAACAACAAGAAATATATCGAGATACACTGTTTTGTATAATTCAATAAATGTTTGGTTCATTATTGTACCAAAGGGTCCTGTCACCCTCCCCTCATCCCCAAAAGATTGCAGCAGATGGCTGGAGTTTTTCCTTCCCACTGTTGCCAAGTGTTTAGTCATAGGGGGTTGTCTGATTGTTGGGTTTTCTCTCTAATATTGTAGGATCTTTACCTTACAATAAAAATCGCCTTGAGGCAACTGTTGAAATGATTTTGCACTATATAAATAAAATAAATTGAATTTAAATCAATCGCCACAAGATATTTTGTATATATTTACTACAGATATCATTAGAATGTATCAAACAACATTTAACCCACCAGTAACTGAGAATCGGGTGGATGTCTTGCAGTCTCCAGCCACAAACGCCACTTCTCCAGAGTCCTCTGCCTGGCAATCTCTAATTGTGAGTGTGTACTGTCTAAGCACGCAGCCGATTGAAATACGTGAATCCTCTTTTAACTTCTCGCCATTGCGAGTCCAGTAGGCGTCTGGATAGGGATGTTCCAGCTCCACGCAGAAGATGACAGTGTCGCTAACAGGAACTACTGTCCTCCGAGGAAGCTTCTTAGTTATGTTACCTGAGATATAAGAAGAAACTGATTTGAGATGAAGAAAACAGAACTGAAAACTGCATTTTTCAAATAGATATAGCAGTAAATAATGGTCCAATGTAGTAAACATTCACAGACCAGGTCATGTCGCATTAAGTATCCACATGAGATGCATGTAATATTTACATTAAACCCATATAGACAATTGTAATTACACTTGATAAGTGCACAAACACTGAAGAAGAACAGTGGAAAGAAAAAGAGTCTCTACCGTACCCAGGACTGTGAGCTCAGCCACAGTGCGACTGCCCTCTTTCATCTCGCATATATAAACTCCATCGTCGTTGGTGGTAACGTTGTGTATGGTGAGGCGACGGAGGGTGCCGTCCTGCTCCATGCGATATTTAGCATTTTGCTGCAGTCGCGTTTCCTCCATGAACCAGTTGGTATAAGTGGAACTAAGAGGCACCTCACACATGAGTGTGGCTGAGGTTTTTTCCTGCACCTCCACATCCTGCAGCTTTCTCCTGAATGGCACCTTGGGTTCTGGCACAAGGAAATATGACAGAATCTTTAACCAAAGCTGAACTACATCACACTTTCAACTTCTACATGTATTTACCCACATATTCAAATATATGTCAGGCTAATGAAATATCAATAAAGTGAGAGAAACTAGAACATTTAAATTCAGGAATCAAGTGTAGAAAATCTGATTTAAGAAGTGAGATAAGTTCAACCTGAGCACTCAGTATAGCCAAATAAAATATTTAACATTTGCATTCATGTTTTCCAATATGTTTCCTAAACTGTGCTCTCCAAAGACTAAGTGAGTTAATTTCATCTTGCCATGCTGAATATTTTTGCTTCAAGCATGGTTGTAATAACATCCAAACAGGCACTGCAAAGATTCAAATACAGGATGGCTTCCAAAGCAAACATAAGATTACTTTTTATCACCAGAAGTGGCAAAAAACTCCAAATCCAAGGGGCAGGTTACACCATGGACAGTCTGTCACATTTATAGAATACATAAGGTGCACTGATAGGAATGGGATCCTTTCTGTCAACATCTCTTATTCATCTCATATTCTTGTTCTTGTTCCAATCCACTGCCTTTATGTGTGAATTTTGCACGTTCTCCCCTTGCCTGTGTGGGTTCTCTCTCGGACACTACGGCTTCCTCTCAAAGTTCAGAGTCATTTATTTTAAGTTAACTGGTGATTCTTGGTGTGAATGTAAGTGTGAATAGCTTTCTTTTTCTGTATGTTAGCCCTGTGGTAGACTGGCAACCTGTCTAGGGTGTATCCAGCTTATCCACCCATTGACAGCTGTGGTAGACTCCAGCTTAACTTCAACCCTAAACCCTAAACTGGACAAGTACTAAAGAAAATGGATGAGTATTAGCAAACTACTTCTCCAGTGCATATGTAAAGAATGGTATATAAAGACTATCATGCAGTTCATGTGCTGGATACTGTATTTGCCATTACACTACCATTTATTTTCTAGCCACATATAGTAAAACTTCTTTCCATTTCAAAGCTTTCTGCAAAACTCCAGCAAAGTACCAAATTGCTGGGAAAATATCACACAAAGAACCAATTTTCCTGCACTTTGAATTCAGCTGGTACATCGGCAGCTTGGCACTCGACATCGGACTGACTGGAAATTAATATCTGAAATTAAAATCTGCAACTCTACAGCTTCATATCCTGGACCAACATCTTCCTGAGGGAAGTCACATCAGCAGTGTGCCAAAGTGATCTACTGAGTGAGTGACCATCTTAGCAACTGTGAACTACTCATCGCCAGCAGAAAATAGCTGCAACACAACACCTTACTTCAGGACATGAGCCAGAATTCAGTCTTGTTGTTAAAAGGCAAACAACAACACCCAGAAGATTCAGAAGAGTAATTACAGTTCCCAGTAAGCACTGCTCTCAGTTTGTAACTATTAAAATATACAAATGAGTCACACTGGAGCATGGGGGACACGATATTTAAGTACAACGGATGCTGCAGATTATAGATACACCATGACAGTGTTATAAACAGTGTAATAAATTAATATGCAGCTCAAAATATCCTCATCAAATAAACCATTTACGTCTCCTAGAAAAGGATTCATGACTTCTAAACTATTAAATATGTACATAAGTATGAGCTTTTTATAAACATTTGTATCTTCAGAGGGTTAGGGTCTTTGACCTGAGTACTACAGACAGAAAGTGAGTTGAGATTTGTTAGCATTATCAAAAAATAAGGTAAAGCCAGCCTTAATATTTCCCTGCATACTTATTAGAAGTATGCAAACATATCTTTACTAAAAACTTAATTCAGGAGGATTTTCTTAACTGCGATTGCTCAAAAATGGTAATAGCTTACCTTTGACTGTTACTAACACAGCGCTGTAGGTCTGCCCTGCCATATTGGTTGCATTGCAGGTGTAGAGGCCATTATCAGTCTGCTTGCAGTACAGGATTTTCAGGATGAAGTTCTCAGCTTGGTCCTCATAAATGACATGTCTGCGGCCCTCGCTGATGTTCATTCCATCCTTCCTCCAGATAGTGTGGGGTTTGGGGTGACCGGTCACAAAGCAGCTGAGTTTGGCATGTTTCCCCTCAGTCACGGTGCAGGTACGAGTGAATACACCTTTAGGAAGCTTCGCCAGGGCAGATGCTCGCAGATCGTGTTCCAGGCCCAGAGAACTGAAAGCATCCGTGATTTTGGCCGTGGAGGAGGAAGAAATGGAGGCGCTGCTTTCTTCATTGCGGTAGATGGAGATCTCCTCTTTGCGCTTCTGTAGGTGAGAGAGAAGGGAGCTGCTCTTATCTACAGCTTGGCGGTGGGAATCCTGAGCATCTACAACGAGGGCAGCCGCAGCTTGTGCGCGGCCGACAGTGTTCTGGGCCCTGCAGGTGTAAGTGCCGCTGTCCAGGTTTCGTACGCACTGGATCTTTAAAGTGCTGCCATCGCTCTCAGAAATGATCTTGATGCGACTGGTCTCCCCCAGGTAGCGCCCATCCTTTTCCCATTCAAAGTTGGCCTCAGGGTAAGCTGCAACTTGGCAGTGGAAAACAACATCACCGCCCAAAACAACACGTGCAGAGGCAGGCTTCACCATGAAAACAGGGGCCTTCTGAGACATCTCTGTCGGCAGCGCCACTTTGAGGGTTACAGCGGCGTAAGCTTCACCGACGCTGTTCTTAGCTCTGCACATGTACTGTCCACTGTCCTCCAGAGTTAAGTCATAGATGGTCAGGCGATAAGCGTCTCCATCTTCCACAGTCTTGAAGCGGCCTCCGGACGTCAGCTTCAGCTTGTCTTTTTCCCAGGTTATCAGTGGAGTTGGGCTGCCCACAATTGTGCAGCTGAGTGTGGCATCCTTGCCCACACACACTGAAAATGCCTTTGGGCGAGTGAGAAACCTGGGGGCCCCTCCAAACAAGTTTTGTTCCATCGTTTGTTCCTGTGATCAAACAAAGGGCAAATATTACACATCTTATAAGTCTTATTAATATCTTGGAACAGTTATTGAGTCCAAACTCAACTTTGAAGCAACATGTGTGCAAAAAATCTCCACACTGATAAAACCATTTGTTTCATCCTTCTTTTTTTAGTCTGTTTTATCCTTTTTATTTGGTGTCACGGTGTTGATTTCTGCCTCTCTCTCTTTTGTCCTTTCGCCCTACCCTCAACCTAACCCTGACCCCAATCAGTCATGGCAGATGGCTGCCCCTCCCTGAGCCTGATTCTGCCAGAGGCTTCTTCCTGTTAAGAGGGAGTTTTTCCTTCCCACTGTCACCACATGCTTGCTCATAGGGAGGCATCTGATTGTTGGGGTTTTCTCTCTATTACTGTAGAGTCTTTACAGTATAAAACACTTTGAGGTGACTGTTGCTGTGATTTGGTGCTATGTATATAAAATTGAATTGAACTGATATTTATCTTTGAAGGACAGAAAGGGCAGATTGGTGAGCCACGGCTGAGCTCAGCATCACTGTACACCACAATTATAGTGTCTGCTGGGCATGATTTTACTGGACAATTTGCTCCCTTTGCATAGTGACTTTCAGCTTCTCGTCCCAAAGTGCAAAACAATACGGTTTACAAAACAACTTTGTTCCAGCAGCCATTACTCAGATTAACCGAGCATAGCGTTGCTATCCTACATGATGCCAAGTGAATTCTCTGTAATTATAGTATAATTATTTCTTCAGTATTTTTTATTAAGCTTATATATTTTCTGTGTTTGCACTGACAAACATGGATGGAAGATGGATGACTCTCTACTCCAGACCAAATCTACCCATGGGTACAAATAAAGTAATTGAAACAATAAAAATATTAAATAAATAAATACAAAACTGATTTTATATATGTACAAGTTTAATAACCTTTATTAAAAACACCAATCTTCAACTGCAAGTATAAATAAACCAGGAAGTACAAATGTAAAAATTACAAAACTATATCAAGAAAAAATAAATACATTTACTATTATTTCCTGTAGATCATATTCCTCCACAAACACCTGTCAACTTTACACAAACCCATTGTAAAATCTGGCCTTCTGCTATGTGTTCTCTAAAATATGTTATGCTATGAAAATAGACATAAATCCAGAGTTAGGGTGGCATATTTATAGCTGACAGTTACAGTAGCTATATATCAGTCAACATATCCTTGACCTGCCGCAGCGGACATTCATCAATACAAAGACCTATTCAGATGTTTCAACATCTGAATGCAATATAAACTCCAGATTATATTATTAATGCAATGGTAATGATGACAATTATTCAACAATAGCAGTAAAATAATTTCCCTGCTCCACAAAGGGAAAGAAGCTAAATAGCAAACAAATTCCCTCACAACAAGGTCAGAAAGAGCGCTTATGTGTCTTTCAAACAGTGACATTTACCAGCTTTGTCACCTCCGCCGCTTTAACTGCCTGTCCCAAAAATAACCTCAGCTGTCAGACTCCGTCTCTGTCCATTGCCATTTGTAGAAGCGAAAGGGACATCAGCTGTTTGATAAAGCTCCCACTTCACAAACATACTTCATTTCTAGCACTGTCCGTTTTCTACCAGCTGAGGAAAACTCGTAAAAAAAGACACTGGAATTTAATGAACGACTAAAAAAAAATCACGGAAAAAATTCGACAAAGGAGCTTGTGTTTACTTAAATATAACAGAAACTTCAGCTGGATGATGCGGTTAGCTAATGAACTCAAATCCGCCCCTGTAATAGTCACAGGTGAAAAATGACAGCTATCTACCTCTTTGAGCTGCACCTAAGCTCAAATTAACCAACAAAAAAAGGAAAAGAAATTCTAACTTCGACCAAGTTCCTATGTAAACTTTACTGTAAGAAAATGAGTTAACTGTTGTGTTACTGCTTCTTCACCTTGAGTCCTTAACCGCTCAGGAAATTCAGGCGCTGAATCATGTGGGCCAAACAATCAATAGCCCGTCAGGATTTCCGGATGATGGCCCTCTCCAACAGCGTTCAGGGGCTCCACATGGGGGGCAAGAAAAAGTCTTCTTTGACCTCAAATATATTTCAAAATGGTTGTAAATCCAAGATAGTGAAACATCCCCCCGTCTCCTGCAGTGGGCGGTTGAGCAGACTTACTTTTTCTTTCTTCTCTGGTGCCTCATGATGCCACATAGCTGACGTGCCTATTTTGGCGCAGCCTCCTTTCCAAAATAGACCTGTCATTTGGAGATAGGAGATAGCCTGATGGTGGCTTCGGGAAGGAGAGCAGGCTGGCCTGGCCTCTGCTGGGTTGCTGCTGCTGCAGGCTGGAGACGGCAATACGGACACAAGTCATAAACAACTCATACTAGGTGTAAATATGCCGCGTGTGGACGCGTCAAGCAGGAGCAGTTTATTGAGTTTCAGTTCAGTTCAGGTTTAGTTATATATCAGTCGCCTCAAGGCGCTTAATATTATAAGTTAAAGACCCAACAATAATACAGAGAAACACCAACAATCAGACGACCCACCCAATGAGCAAGCACCTTGGCGACAGCGGGAAGGAAAAACTCCCTTTTAACAGTTAGAAACCTCTGGCAGACAGGGGCGCTACCAAGGGAGAGCTATGTCCCGTAGGGGATTATTCATGATTTGAAGACTTAACAGAGCTGCAAACAAAACTGAACCTCCACTTCTTGGCTTGTTGTTATTCACTTGTTTCAGACTTTCTTAGATGTGCAAATCTGAGATGCTCAAATCAATCTCTTGCCACCTCTGTCTCTACTTAATGAAAGTTTACCTCAGCTTACAACAGCTCAAGATGTGCCAGGTTAAATGTGAAGGTAATTAACACCAAGACATCATTAGATACTGCATCACAAATCCAGTCCCTGTCATCATATTACCAGTAACAGAATCCAGCCTGCACTCTGATATCATTGAACATTTGCAGTGGTGACAAAGGCACAAACAGCTTCCTCATTCTTCTGCTTATTTATAGAATTAAACCCCGCTCTGATCTCTGAACAAAAACATAAATCTATCAGTCTGCCTCTCTTGATAGTTCATTCATTTGCAGTAGTTGTAGTGAATAATAAATCCACTTAATCTGCTTATGATTAGGCTGAGAGGTTGACTGAGCTTGCAGCAGACTGTTTTCCACAACATCCACTGTGACAGCTGCTGTCCCCAGCTCATCAGGGCCAGAATGAAGTTATGACTTCATATTGTCCATATTGTGGAAAGGACTAGAATGCAGTAATACTTTAAATGTATCCTTAGTGAAGTATTCACTTTGATTAAATCACTTGATAAAGCATGGCAACAAACCTCAGGTTGCAGTGCACATTTTTAATATAGACTCTCAATTTCCTTTTAGGAAAAAATCATTCTACTTGAAGTGACTAAAGCCAGTGTTAACCCTTTTGTCCCCAAACTTTGGCTTCCATGTTATTTTCTTACTCTTCCAGTGCGGGCTTTCCCCCCAGTGCCAGTGACTGACAGCAGCAGGTAGCCTGGACCCTGATTTAAACTCCCAGAAACTCTAGCAGACGGTAATCCACTGTTGCTGCTTTCCTCTGCTTCATCCTCTCCTGGCCACTGTGTTTAGTTTCCATACTCTAACTAGAGTATGTGTACTGAGGAAGAAAATAGTTTAGATAATGCTATCCTCTGTGTTGGCATGAAATACGTCCAAACCTTCTACTGCGGTACTGTGTCACAAATTAGCACAGGCTAGGTTCCTTGATTTCAAATCACTTAATATACCAAAACAACACCACGACATATTTCTGCAACTTTTTGGTAAATGTTTAAAACTCACTTGCAGACAGTAACCACCCTCTCATGGCACCTGCCAACAGCCTGGCTATAATTTAGCAACCTAAATATTAAACACTAAGTAAAACATGTCTTTGTAATGAGACTTTTCTTTTTTTTTTTGCTAAATGGAAGCAATGCATACTCTCCAGTCCGGTCTCCGTGGCCTTCCACTTGACCTCACAGCCATTTCGAGAATAAGGTCATAGCTGTATCATGTTCACAGCTTGAAACACATGGGTGTTACCTTAAGAACAGTTACATGGCAGATGACAATCAAAGGAGCTTGCAAATAAAAGACTTCTTTAAGTTGCTTGAAGACGTTTCACCTCTCATCCGAGAAGCTTCTTCAGAACTGAAGAAGCTTCTCGGATGAGAGGTGAAACGATGGCAGATGACAAGTGAGACAAATTTTAGTTCTACCAAAGATTAAGATTACTAAGACTGAACAGCAGATGGCAGGCATGTCCTCCCCAAAACACTCAAGGGGCTTGGACAACATTAAAAACAAGCAATAAGGTGGGCAGGATCAAGTAGGCGTAAGCTTCATCCTACCCCTTTTGAAGCATGTAAATTGTATGGTAGAGCGATTCCTTTTTTTTGTATCCAATATTTTTTTTTATATTACTTATATGTTTGAAATAAAACAATTAAATAAAAAATGAGACAAACTAGCAAAAAAGAAGCACATCTTTATTTACAGTCTTGATAGTATTTACAGTATTATAGCAAGCACAGGACAATAGTGGGAACACGTGGCAGTGAGGTGCTGTTAAAGAAAACAACTCACCTTAATTATTCCATATGAAAAGTCCTGATTTACAAAAAAAAAAAAAGACTTGATCAACAGGTTACCCTAACACTGCCACTGAGCTCTTCTAGAAATGAGGGTCACTGAATGTGATTTATGCAGCTGTTGATGCTGTATGATGTAAAATGACGTTTAATCAATGGACCATGTATATGTGCTTTTCCTTCATAAGTTCCAACAAGTGAGCAGAATCAACTGGTTAGAAAGAGTCATAGAGCAAGTCAAAGGGGAGAAAGAGACAAAGGACAAAAGTACGGAAAACATATATATGACAGTAGTAACAAAATGTGAATAAGTCTGTATAAAACCTTTATATTCATTCAGAAGCTGTTCACTAAATACTTTCTTTTTTATTGTTATATAGATTTAGGCGTTATAGTTCAAACTTCTAGGCATCTATCTATCCATCTATAATGTCTCTTGTCTACAGTTATTATTTAACCAAACAAATGGAAAACACAGTAGACTCCTTTGGTTGGAAAATGTGAGGGTAAAGAATCGAGTTGTTTAAGTATTTAAGTTTTTACAAGTTAAGTTACATGAAAAACTACTTCCAAGCAACAGCAAAAACAAAAACAAAGAAAATTAAACTTTATTCTTTTTTATTTTAAATAAACATTACATAATCAACCACACACAGAACGATTAAATACACTCAAAATTAGATGTATTTGCCTCTCTACTCAGTCTCTGAAAACAACACGTACTGTAAAGCTGTGCTGAAAACAAGTTCTTTTGGCATGTTTCATATTTCAGCTAATGCTGCTCAATTTACAGAACAAAAACATACAGACAAACTTTTGTAACCACAAAAAAAAAAAAAGAAGAAGAAGAAGAAGAAGAAGAAGAAGAAGAAGAAAACAAATTCACCATTTCAGCATGAAAACATAGCACCTTGTTCCAGTCACTGTGATCCTTCGACTGGTCTATATAGTGGATAAGAAACCATAGTATGATCAGAAGGTTTGCCATAATGGCATGCTCCCGTTTCTTCAGGATGTTAAAGACAGCGCAGTCCCATGACAAAAGATACACTGTCAGATACAACAGACTGACCTGTCAGCTAACAAGACACATCCACAGTTTCACTATATGCACTCGATGCTATACACAATGGCATGGAAATCAAAAATACTGTACATCCTATGTGCTGGTAAATATGTGAAAGCAAATCTGTTGGTTAACATGAGACGGCTTCTAAAAAGAGCAAATGCTAATCCTTATTACCAAGGCACTGCTTATAATAAAACGACTAACATTAGACACTACCATGGCGTGTAAATGTGGAGACTATCAAAACTCTGTGTTCAAAGCTGAGCTCCAGTGTCTCTACAACACAAACTCATCTCATATGGAAAAAAACACCACAAATGAACTGCGACCACAAGAAATGCGTGTAAGCACATTTAAGGCCGTGTGAGGGAAACAGACATTTACTGACCAGCGGCAGAAGAAAAAAACAAAGAACAAACAAAACAAAAAACCCAGCAAAAAAACATTATGTGCTTGGCCACAGTGTTTCCTTATAGTCTGCTGAGGACAAATGACAACACAAGACAGGCTGATGCAATGCTTATCTATAAAGTTAAATCAGGATGCAAGTACACACACACACACACACACACACACACACACACACACACACACACACACACACACACACACACACACACACACACACACACACACACACACACACACACACACACACTAAAAATTCTTTTCAATCAGTGCAAAAGTGTTAGCATAATTACGCAGATGTTAAAATGCATTCCCTCCACAGACGCATGCACGCTCAACGTGAGAGTGAAACAACTTCTAAACACACGAGAGGGTTAGGACACACTCTGAAGTCTTATAGAGGTGGAGGGCTCAATTTATATTCCTTTGCAGAATGCAATAAAACTGGGTTGATATTGTCATCACTAGATCAACTATGAGATTTTGTCCCAGTTTATTTCAGGGTTTACCGGCAATTGCATTCACCATCTTGCCGCTGGGCATGGCATCTTTGCAATAACACCAAAATTAAAGACAAAAACCACATTGTAAGAGGGGCCACACCACCTCCATTCGTAAAAGTTTATGATTGTTTAATTTTTTTTTCCTAAATAAATTATATCTCTCTATATACCTGTATCAATTACATATGTGGGGAAATAAATATATATAATGATCTTACTTTGGAAAAATAAAGTCTTAGCAGAATTGCCGTCCTTAGCACGCACTCTGAAATCAGCCCTTATGATGAAGTTCCATTTTTATATGATCAGTTTGAGGGAAAGCACAAAAAATGGTAACAAGCACACAAAGTATTTGAAAAAAGTAACACCTTACTGTTTTGTTCTTTTAAAAATGGTTTCCACCTACACCTGCCATTAAAATCAAAATGCAGTCGAAAGATGCACCTCTAGAATGAAAAAAACGTTTATGTATAATAAATATTTACACAAGAGTAAATACACTACAGAGGTATCGATTTGTGTATTCGTTTTTTCTCCTCCACAACTGAGGTAATGCGGAAAACTAGGATTTAAATACATGTTTTTACATCGGTGTTAAGGCATAACGCTGGCTCTGTCCAGCTTAAACAGATTTCAATTACATCTTCTATCTGCATTGGGATTTCTAAGACAAGTGTACTTGGTGCCCATTACTACGGCTCTGCTTTTGAGGAAAAGCAACTGTCTTGACAGATGAGCCGCAGAAACAACAACACTGAACAAAAATCTGCATTTAGGACCACTAAACACAGACAGCAGCATCAAACCATGTGCATGCTTAGGCTCAAGGAACTCCCAGATACACATAGTGTTTTAGCAGTGCGGCTACTGTATATAGTGAACTTTTGAATCATTTCAATACTTGGTATATTTTGCAGGAATTGGATCTAGTAGTAAAAATGTGACCTTTGAAGGAACAAGCAAGATGCAAAAGTGTATTTACATTTTACAAGAGTCAAATAGCACAACTCTGAAATGCTTTTTTCCCCCCCAGATGACTAAAATTGTTCAGGCAAACAAGATACAATTTGAAGACTTCATGCTGTGGCACAGATTGAGACACTATTCTGTGGAAAACTTCAATTATACTTGCACCGTAATACCCTGTGATGCTCAAATACTCGATTTGTGCGCAGCAGAAGTTGTGATGAACCTTTCGCGTTTCGCGCCCATCGTCGCACGGTGGATCTATGATTACCCTACACCTCATCGATCTTTCTGTCATACGAGCTTCGGGAAAAGTTCCTACAAGTTGATAAGAAAATTGTGACAATGTGGACGGAAGACATATGGTTTCCCTGATGCCATAGTCTGCCTGATATGACAGGATGAGGCGTAGAGGTGCAGAGACTGTGGTTATTCAATTAGTCCCTCCTAAAAACGCTGAATGGTGTATTAAAGGTCCATGCTAAATTCTCCATGAAGATCATCTAAGGCCACAACTTTCGTTGAAGAAAGTAAAATGTAAACACTAAAAAACAAAACAAAAGAAAACAAAAACACAAAAAAAGAAGAAGAGAAATGATCACGGCTTTGTAGCTTCAGGACAAACAATGCCCAAAAATACAGAACCACAGAGCATTGAAATGAGAGCGTATACCTTATGACAAAAGGCACTTCAACAACTACCCCCAGTGCCCTGTTTTGGAGTAGATCCACTATTAATCTCCTGATCGTCTTCTTCATCTTCTTCTACCTCTTGCCAGCCACCAAGATGGACAGTGGTGGGCACAGAAATGCTGGAACTGAGGCCGCTGTGTGCCTGGTAACCTGAGAATAAGGGTATAATATCTATTGGTTTGCTGTCTAATGATTTGTAATATCAGGGTATCCACATCAGAACCAGGATTTCAGCACAACAAGAATTTTTGTCACATTCATTTGATTCTGAACTGACACCAACAATATTTATAAAAGTCCTCTGCAAACTAATATTCATAATCTTTGGCTGAATTAAAAATAACAGGTTCTTAAAAATCAACACTTTCATTTACCAGTGTGTGTGTGCAGATCTCTCATTGGCACTGGATTATGCCACTGGCCTGAAGTTCTTGGTGGGTGGGAGCTCTGCTGGTGGAGCTGAAGAGACAAACAGTTTTCAGTGTGCAGCAGAAACGGGTGCTAAACTTTTGGTACCTACAAAAGATACTAAAAGCATTACTCTGGCTCAAAATGTGCCTTTCGAGCATTAAATCTTTTAAGCAATACTAAAAATGAAACCATGAACTGAAGCTACGATGATACATGAGAGACCAAAGTAAAGATTTGCATGTTTGTGCATGTCTATGTGCAAAAATAGCACCTAAAATTTTGGAGGAAAAAAAAAGGGACATTGGACACACACACACACACACACACACACACACGTTTGAGAGGCTATAGTTCATGAACAGGAAATTACCTCATGCATGTAGATGGCATGGAGACTCATCTCGGCTGAGGCAAACTCTGACTGCAGTGCATTGCTCCGGACACGAGAGTCACTGTTAGACATACTGGGAAAAAAGCCAAACACTTTTTTTTCAACAAGCATTTGGATTTTGTTTGGTATAGTTTTGTTATAAATAAGCTCAGAATAGAAGTATATAAAATGTAATATTGGAAAATACCTGTCAATTACGGTGCGCTCACTGTGGTACATGGTAGTCTCAGGGTGGACGGAGGAGGGCAGGAGGCCGTGTGACCGGCCACGACTGGTATGCGCGAGCTGAGACGTGGACAAAGAGGCGAGAACGCTGGCTGCAGCAGAAGCAGCGGTGCTCGGTGGGATGAGTCGATGGTCTCGCCCTTGCAGTCCAGATGCAGTTATAACAGGGTGAGCCAGGACACTGGCCAAAAGATTATCAGCCTGGAAACAACAAATGTCAGAAAGTTACAAAAAAATAAAGGAAAAAAATTAATGAGAATAGAAATTACAACAATATATTTCATAATGAAGCCATTATCAGTAATCAAATTTCTAGTAGTTTAGGCATTAAGTATTTATAGGGAAAAACTGATGATCCTAATGGAAAGGGATGACTGCATTACTGAGTTTTCTTTGTACATTAGCTGCCTATATCATTTTTGAGCAAATAAGTAGTTCTTGCTGTTTGTGTTATCGACTTGGTTCCTACCCCAGTGCCAGACTCGTTGGACTGCAGCGAGGTGCAGAGAGGCGCCTCTGAGAGCAGCAGCTGAGTGGAGGGGCCGGCCTGTGCATCATGGTGCACCTTCTCCTTTAAATGGCTGATAAACACTGAGCTCTCCTGAGGGGGCTGCCACCGTGGATTCTTTATGGTGAAATGCATGAGGGACAGCTCCGTTTTGCCATTTTCAGCCTGCTGGTACACAGATGCCTCTGTCTGTCCTTCTGACAGCCACTGAAAAAACATCAATAGACAGATCACCTTTTTGATATCATTTTTTTTCCACAGTCTTCATTCACTGAGACATTTGTTCATTCACTCCTGCCAGACAAAAGGAATGGGTCTTACTGTTGGGTTTCCATGGCGTCTGATGTCCATCTGGGCAAAGGAACAGATGTCACCAACTCCAACGACCTCCACGGTGAAGTTCCTGAAGAAGTCAATTATTTCTAGAGACTTGTTTCTCAAGAGGAAGATGAGAATGAAGGGTGTGACAATAGGACTGAGCAACTCCTCCAAGATGAACACCTGAGTGGACAGAGATGACATGAATTTCTGGTTCTGTACGTTTTATTTTATGTACACCCTATAAAAATATGACTGTGACCAATCTGACAGTTTTAGCATTACCCAGGTCCTAGATTAAAAACCCTCATCACAGCCAGAACAAGCACATAATTTCAGTCTGACTTGAGTGTGACAAGTGTGTTCCTATCCACTGAGTTTCTGCATTCCTCACCGCTTTGTACTGGAACAGCTGTGCCACCTCGTCACGGGTCTCACTCTTGTTAGCGTTGCCCCTCCAGTGGTCTGGCATATAGTGAATGTGTGCCAGCACACACTGCAGCAGCTGTTCTGGACACCACGCCATATGCTCATCTGGGATGAAAGACCTGGCGTGGGACAGGTACAAAATGTCAGCATTACAGCTGTGCATTACCTGCACATATGAGACAAATGGATAAGCAAAAGAGAAAAGCTTTATCATAAAAAGTTAAAAATTCAGATGGGAGTACCTGATGAAGAATATCTAATACTTGCTCATAGTTTTAATGTGAGTTATTTAAAGAATTACTTCACTGATTAGCTTTCAGCTGAATAAATGAAATAAAAATAGACAAATAATTTGTAACAGTGTATATTGTAGTTGTTTTTTGATGACTGACTGGGTGGGCTTGCTTTGAGGACTCACCTTGCGATAGTTATTGTCACCCCCAGCACAGTAATAGCAGTCAGAATGTGCTGCACTGTCAGAACATCCTCATCATAGACTGTAAGTACGATGAGAACAGCCAGCACTGAGCCTGAGAAGAAGGCAATGTTCTTAGCAATCACAGTCAGCAGTGGCGATGTAAACGAGTTCATGTACTTGGAAGTGGGTTTGTAGCCACGACCCAAACGCCCGTGCAGCTCATGGTCCAGCTCATTGAAGTGACGCAGGTATAAACGACCGTAGAGGGACCATCGACGTGCGCCCAAACTCCCAGGTTCTCTGCGGATCACTTCTGTGTAGCTGAAGAAAGCATAGAGCACCTGCCACACTAGGATGAAGGGACATAGCAGCAAATTGGCCAAACCCATCAGGAGGATGACCCTGCTGAGCTGCTGGGCAAGCTCCAGGCGGTTTCCACTGCGCTTGTACTTGGGGTGCAGATTCCACTTATTCTGAAAGAGTGAGCCAGGGCCCCAGAAAAGGATGAGTTCAAAGTTGTACTTCAGACCCTGGGTTAGAAAGACCACATTGCCCAGCAGGGGGAGCTGCAGGTGCACCGGCAGCAGGGATTTGTTTATCATAGCCACCATGTAGTTCTTAAAACGTAGGATCCGGTGATAAATATCAAGTTCTGTCAGCTCTTTCTTGTGAATGCACATTTGCTGTTCCCTCTGGAGGCTGATTAGACGGTCTTGGACTTCCTGCCATGTGTAGTTGCATAGTTCATCCTGGGAGAAAGACACAAGGAACCCACTCACATTGAGACAAAGCCACAATTTAAAACACTGAGATTTATCATCTCTCTGCATACCAATGAACATGAGTCAAAAAAATTTGTTTGAATGACCTTAATACTCATCTCAAGTTGGTGCACTCACCATTCTGATCTTCAGTGCTTTGATGTAGAACTGCCTGATCTCCCAGTAGTTCAAAAAGTTGCAAATGACCTTAATAAGACGATAGATCCAGAATATAGCAGCCATAATGAGAAGGAATATGATCCAGCTGTTCTCTTGAATCCTGAACAGAAACAAAAGCTCCTTTAAAACATGGCTAACTTCATGTATCAATTCATACATAGTAAACACTGTACATAATGTAGAGTCATTGTAAAATCTCTTACACAATGTCGGTCATACTTTATGGTTTTTAACTAACTTCATTTATACTTTTACTTGTTTTTTAATCACTGTTGTGTGTATAAAATCCCTGCACTATCTCAGTATAAGGCCCGTACTGGGCATCTGTGGCACTTTTATTTTAACTGTGTTGTTTATTTGTCATTTATTGTAGACAGTACTATTTTTACTCTTTATCATGCTGCAGTAATGGTAAATGGCCTGTATTTGTATAGCGCTTTTCTAGTCCCTAAGGACCCCAAAGCGCTTTACACAACCTGTCATCCACCCATTCACACACACATTCACACACTGTAACACAACAATTTCCCTTGCAGGATTAATAAAGTATTCATCTATCTATCTATCTATCTATCTATCTATCTATCTATCTATCTACACACATTCCCCTCTCCTCTACTAATAATTTAAGTTGGCTCTTCATTATCTAATGACATAATATTTATATGAAGTATGCAACAGCTGATCTTAGATGGAGTAATCTAGTAAACTTCAGTTAACATGTTTTTGGTGGGGGGGTGTTTGAAGTACAGTGGTGGATGTCTGCTCATTATATTCTAAATTTAAGGAAACCCTTTAATGTTCCCATGTGTCTAAACAAACATTAGCAAATTTCAGTGCAACTGTAAAAGCTCTTTATGAGTTAACATTCAGATGTATTAAACAAAATACAATCTTGTTTTCAGTCCGAGCGTTTTAAAGCTGCTTTATGAGGGAAATTAGATATGGGGTATGAAGAGGACAGAGAGAGCCTAAACTGTGGGACAAGTTGTTCCCAAATTAGAAATCCAAGCGGACGTCATTGCCTTTGATATAAACAACTATTGAGCTGCAGTCAAGCTGAGTCTAGGCTACATGTTGTCAAAAAAAATGTGACAACACAGGAGTGGGAGGGGTAGGTGGGGGGCTTACTCCTGCAGTCAGCTTGTGAGGTGTCATGTGGTAGTCAGCTCGCTGTCCCAGCCAAGCTGTCAGCATCTCGGTTGGCTAGCTGTACCTCACCATAGCTATCAATTACATCGCTCTGTTCTCCAAAGCCAGGCTGAGCTCTCAAAACAAACACCTCCCTCCAAGTAACCATGAGTTGCAGAAATGTTGAAGCTACTAATCTCAGGGTGAATTAAACCAAAAATGAAAAAAACAAAAAAAAAAAACCACAAAAAAAAAACCACTGAATGAAATATAGAAACCAGTCTAATTAATCTGATGACAAACCATTGCCTTGCATTACAAACACAAGTGAGTTCTAACAGATTTCTAGATTAAAGGAGAAAACATGCTGGTTACAGTTAAATAGTTTTTTTTTTTCTTTTCTCAGAGTATGTGACTGTATCTTGCACTCTTGCCAAATCGTTTACAGCCCATAAAGAGATTTAGTGTGAAAGTCTAATTGCGACTGTATTAAGTCAGAATAATGACATCCCTCTAAAGGCCTGTCTCTAATCCTGGACTCTGCTTGAGAACAAAGTGTCTAATCAAACTTCCTGGAATGTGCATGACTTTTCATGCCTGTACATTCTGTCAGATTAAGTCAACTCATCCTTTTCCCACCAGAAAAAAAAAAGAAAACGAATCTCCTTCAGACACCTAAACTGTCTGTAGGATTGTAATATGCCATCATTACCTTGCAGTGCACTCCTGAGTTGGTAGGATGGCATCTGGCAGTGTGACTTTGTTCCGGTCCAAAGGGTTCTGGATTGGCCCTGTGTGGTTGACCGCTCGATTGGCAAACAGGACATCGTATTCCACGCAGTTGACAAGGAACGTTGTGAATGTGACAACAAACAATAGCTGACTGTGAGAGTGAGATTTAAAAAAAAAAAAAAAGAGAGTGATTAGGTTACACACTTAATGAAAATACCAAGAAAACCAAAAGATAACAATGAAAAGTGTTTAATGTTTAACTGCTATAAATAATTAGGTTATAAACAATACACTACACTACACACTGTAGTTAAGTAAAGTCGCCCCATCTGATAAACACCAGGAATAACAAATGTCATACAGGCATGGCAGCAGCACAAACAGCAGGAGTATAAAAAATATGTTGCATTAACATGGCAGCTGGTGAAGGGATTAATCCTAACAGAAAAAGTCATAACAGAATAAATGACCATATTAAAAAAAGATACAAAATAACATTTAGAGACGGAATTGCTTAAAAAAAAAAGGGGTATTGTCGTCAAAGGCTGGGGTGCACTTAACTCACAGACACATACACAAGGCCAAACAAATTTCCTCTTAGATCTGCAAACACACATCAACCTAATGTTTTGCATTCAATGTGTATCACCTGCTATGATGGTGCAATATTTTAGCCATCTCAACATGGTGAGTATTTCTGTGCAACTCAGTACTTACGCAAGTTCAAAGAACTCGGAAAACATCATACAGGCAAAGCCATTTTTTTGATGAAAGTGATATATGTGAACAACATGGTTAAGGAAAATTTTAAACAGCCCTACAACAGGTATGCAATTATTTTAACTATAAGTATTTAGGGTGTGGACATTCACTATAAGTAAGCTGACTGCACAGTGAAGTGATAACAATCAGTGTAACACAATGTCTAAATATTCATATTTGATCCCATAGCAGCAGCAGCAGAAGTGACATTCAAATGATGTAAAAGGGATCATTCTGGCTTTCGCCAGTTTGTTCACAGAGTTTAAAAGGATATCCTTGTAAAGAAGTTATCCAGGTTCTTGATATGGTGCCATGAGTCTGAAACAGAAATGAGACCATTGGAAAGGGAGAAGTCTTTTACAACTTACTTAACCTCTTATTTTGTTGCATCATTTGTCAGCAGATGGCCAGCCTTTTTAACCTTAACAAGTACAAACTTTAACATACATTAGAAACCACTTTTAACGTAAGCAATAATAATATGTTTACCTTTTAGGCCCTCAGGCACGTGCACCAGTAAATCCTCCTCTCCTGGTGGTGAGTCCTCCTCGTAGTCATCAATTCTCTGATACTCCTGGTAAGCTTCAAAGTTGGCCATTGTGCTTCACATTCTTCAGGTCACCCCTCCACAACTAACGAGCTACTTATACTAAAGACTATACGAAACGAAAGCAGACTAGCAACCACAACTACATCCTGCAGCTAGCTACTTAGCAGCTCGAGCACTTCAGGAAGAAAGGAGGTTAGCTACAGCTAACATTAGCCTGCTAACCTGCTCCACTAACGGACGGCGCTTGTGTAACCCTACACGACCATGATGACAAGTAAAATTCTGCGTTGGAGTTAACAATTCAGCACATGAAGCTTCCGTATAGTTAGTAATGAGCGTCCCTTACGTTAATAAAAGATTACTACCTGAGCCAAATGACTGTGCAGCGGCTGGCTAACCTGTGAATGATTCAGCCAGTCTTGTAGTCAGGGTGACACGGTTTGTTTTGTTCCCGTCTGCCGTCGGTTCATCTGCTGATCTTTATCCCTTTTTTAGTGTTTGCTGCTCAGTGTCCACCTCTTCACCACAGCTCGCTTATCTCACACAACTTCGTTTCAGTTACAACACGGCTGTCTTCGGTCGGTTCCGCGGTCCGTTACTTGATTTCCAAAAATACATCAACCTGTGCGTGTGCACTGTTTTTGTCTTTCGCTAACAAATGTCAACAAAACGACTTTGACGTCACTTCTGATCACACTGACGCAATTTCCGAGTAGCAATTGTAGTTTTTTAAATAATTTTCACATGGCAGACCCTCTGTTGTCCGACTTTTTCGCTTTTAGCGTCGTCCAAATAGTCCCAAATATCGATATATAGCTTGCTGTGAAGTAAGCATTTATTCGTCTTGCTTGTGGGTTTCACAAAGAAAAAATCATCTTAAAGCAACGGTCCTAGCTTTCCAGCTGAAATGCATCCTGGGAGAGTTTGAACATGGCAACCTGCAGAGTTTCGCTGGATTACTGTAGAGCTTAAAGATTATTTTGACCTCATGAGTTTATTATCACTGAAAAAGGAGTAAAGGATGCTTCAGTTGCTCAGTTGTAGAGCAAACATCGCTGCTGCACCATTGCGGCCATTGTCGTTGCACTGCCGGTGCAATAAAAGTGCAGACTTATGGAAGTTTTCACGGTAGGTTAAAGTGACCGGTAGCTAATTTAGCCAGTGACAGGCGACCTGTAGATTATACCAGCTGTATAATCCCATATATGTGGTTCTCCTCACTGTCACACTTGACCTACTTTGATTTCCTTTAGCACTGCCAGACTTATTCAGATCTTTTCTCTTAGAAAAAAGCAGTACTGTGACAGTAAAACAAATCAAAACAAAACCACTTTAAAAATATTAAATCATTAACACACAAATGTGAGATTTTTCTTTCTAACTTTTGAGATAACTGAAAATTTCGACTAGTTTTCCTGAATTTTTCCTGAACTGTAAGATAAATGTATAAAAACTTCAACATTTGCCCAAAAAATAGTGAAGTAGCATTAACATACTCAAGTAAATGCATTCTGTTAAATTAAACTTTGGCTTTTGGAAGAAAAAAACAACAATTTGCGGTTTATACTCAAATTCCCACGCAATCGCTGTAATCACCGCACCTATTAACACGAGCCGTACGTAATCCTAACGCAATAGAGCAAATCCGTTGTATTTGCACATATTATCACTTTATATATATATATATATATATATATATATATATATATATATAAAACTGAAGAGAAAGTTTTATACTGGTTTTATACTTTATGCTTTCTTTTGTGTAACTGTGATTATAGTGCCACTTCGTTATAATTGTTAAATACAGGTTCTCTTAACATTGTTTGTTTTCTTGTTTTTTTCTGTCTCATTAATTTCTCAATTTATATATATGTGTGTGTCTGTGTGTGTGTGTATATATATATATATATATATATATATATATATATGTGTATATTTTATTAATACGAAGTTGTCAATAAAATATATTTAAAACAAAAATGTTGTTTCAGTTGGGCCACATTTCCTTGTGCTACTCAACTGTAACACAGGGGAACGAATTCATTAAAATTGAGTAGCTGATAACGGCCAGGATTTTTGTTACATTAGTGTTGCAAAACCTTCATGATTTTGATTCCCTGATTTTATTTCTGTCCTGGTCTGTATCCAGGTGGTACACATCCCCAGGGTCTAATGCAAACAGCTCCTCACAGCAGCGTGGCGGTGCTGTCAGTCGCATTTGGAGCCTGACTCAGAGAGCTGTCCGTCAGTCCACCACCAGGACATCGAAACCCCCGGGAGTAGCTTTGAAGTTTATCCTGGGACCAGCAGTACTTACTGTTTCAGCTCGACTGTTTTGCCATGTAGCCCACTGTGAGGCAGATGTGAATAATAACACCCCCGTGGAAGTTGTAGCCAAAAACCCAGTGCCTGACTTCAAATGGCACGTTCTGTGGGAATTTGTAAAACCTCAGCTGTTCACTCTCGTCTGTGCTGTTGTGGTAAGACTGAATCTGTTTACTGATCAAGAATGTCAGTGAAGCAAAAGATTTTAGCCAGTTAGGACATTTATGCTTATCATTTAAAATGGATGTTTTGGGGGGGGGGGCTGTTTTCCTCAGCTCGCTTTTGGTGCTGCTATCTTGAACATTCAAATCCCCTTGATGCTCGGTGATCTGGTAAATGTTGTGGCACGCTACCTGAGAGAAAATACTGGGAATTATGTTCATGAGATAAGAGGTCCAGCCCTGAAATTACTTGGACTGTATGGTATCCAGGTAAGTACACATGAAATCTCACTAGTTGCACAACTTACTTGTGAACATGAGTCAAGCACAAAATAAATACTACAATCATGAAGTTTGCAATTATCAGCTTTATAATGCAGTCATTCTAATGCTATAGTCAGTGCGTTTTCAGTTAACTATATTAAATTGTTGTGTAGCCGTATACACACACATTTTCTCTCATCTTACTCATTTGGCACTTAAAGATCTCACTGTATAATTTATTTATTTAATCTATTCAATGAAAATTGTTTATTTAACTGGTACTTAATTGCCTCCTTTGTGCAGGGACTGTTGACGAGTGGGTACATTGTTCTGCTCTCGAGGGTGGGGGAAAGAGTGGCGGCAGACATGAGAAAGACCCTTTTTGCATCCTTACTGAGGTACATACATACATATTGACACAAAGGGAAAAAAATCGATGTATACAATAAATGTTATGTATAGTTTGGTGCAGAAGTGTTTAGACCATGAGAAAAGTTTTGTAATTTGGGCTCTAAGTGCTCCCCACAGAGGATTTTAACTCAAAACATAAAGACTTCAGACTGAAATTTGCATTAACAAATTTATGTCTGTAATGTTTATTTACAGATATTTTTCTAACACAGTGACCCATTTTCAAAACATCAAAAGCAACTGGGCATTTTAAGTAATCCAATTACTATGTGTAAAATTGTCTTTCTAAGCAGTTAGTGCAAAATCTTTGATTAATGTTTTGAAAGTCTGCACTTTGATTGTCTAATTTAAAGTTTTTGTCGCGGTGTACAGAAGCACAACTGCAAAAACGGTGTCATAATCCAAATACACGTAACTCTGACTGTATGACATCCACTGTCTGGCAGGGATTCCCATAGTTCACATTGTCTTGTTTGCTTTCTTTCAATTCAGACAAGACGTAGCTTTCTTCGATGCTAATAAAACCGGGCAGCTGGTGAATCGTTTGACTGCTGACATTCAGGAGTTCAAGTCATCCTTTAAACTGGTTATTTCTCAGGTAATAACACAAGAACGATCCGGCAGTGATGATTTTGTTACTAAAGTTTTTCTGGTTTTACGCTTCTAATTCTTATTTTTTTGCACTTTTTTGGTATATTTTCAGGGTCTGCGGAGTATTACACAGACAGTCGGATGTTTTGTCTCCCTCTATGTCATTTCTCCAAAACTCACAGGTTTGACAGTACTTGTCCTCCCCTGTCTTGTGGGAGCAGGAGCTCTCATTGGCTCATTCCTTCGCAGACTATCCCGCTTGGCTCAAGAGCAGGTGTTGTACTATGCATGTTATATTTCATGTATTATAAGCATATAGCAGCTGTCTTAATAAATTCAAGATTTGTTCTAATTACTGCCAGCAGATGTTAGTTAAGTTTGAACTCCTATTTTGAAATGCAGTAAAATGTAAACGAATGCAGCAGTGCTTAATTTATTAGTACCACTGGCACTCAAAGCAACCAATAAAAAGCACTGCATGAGCTATTATTTGCAAAATTAGTATAATTTGCTGTCTGACTATGTTTTTACTTCTTGCTGTCAAATGCAAGGTAGCAAAGGCGACAGGGGTGGCAGATGAGGCACTTGGTAATGTGCGCACAGTAAAAGCTTTTGCAATGGAGGAACGAGAGCTCCAGTAAGTGAGAATATTTTTTGTTATACTTCTACCCTTTGTACTTTCAGAAAAGCACTATGACAGAGATACAATGTTTTGATTTCCGTAATGTTTTTACACAGGTTATATGCATATGAAGTTGACAAATCATGTGAAATGAATGAAAATCTTGGTACTGGGATTGCCATTTTCCAAGGGCTGTCAAACATAGCCCTGAACTGTGAGTGTCTTTTACAATGTTAATTAGTTGACACACTTTTTAGCAGGCTGTTAAACTACCAACATTATGCTAATGTTTTTGTGTCGTGTTAATACAGGCATTGTCCTTGGAACTATTTTTGCTGGAGGAACTTTAATTTCAAGCAATGAAATGTCTCCTGGAGACCTAATGTCCTTTTTGGTTGCCTCTCAGACTGTTCAGAGGTAAAAACACACAACTTGCTCCACGATGATTTCTCTTTTACTGTTAAATGTATTCTTTCAAAAGTAGTTAATTACAAGTCATGTATTCATTTTATGTTTAGGTCTTTGGCCAGTATCTCCATACTTTTCGGTCAAGTAAGTAAAAACTACGATTATCTGATTATCCAACCAGATTTGAAACCGGAGTATTATAATATGTGAACATTTCCAAATGCCTCAAATATTTTGCTGGCAATCTCTTAACATTTGTCGCAGGTGGTAAGAGGAATGAGCTCTGGGGCTCGGGTTTTTGAATACCTTGCTTTGCAGCCCACTATCCCCCTCTCTGGAGGAGGACGCATTCCATACCATTCACTCACAGGAAGAGTGGACTTCATGAATGTCTCGTTCAGGTTGAAATCCTTCTAATTCAGCTCCAAATCAAATATAAGTTTAAAACTACAACAGAGCACAGACATAAAAGAATGTTTTGTGAATGATGTATTGTTTTCTATTGATATGTTTCCAGTTATCCAACAAGACCAGGCCATCAAGTCTTGCAGAGGTTCAGTTTGACACTACCACCCAGTAAAACAGTCGCCATTGTTGGAGAATCTGGAGGAGGTAATTTCTGACATTTCATTTAGTAACTGTTCGACATTGAAACAATATTGGGTCATCTGATAAATGTTTAACCCTGTAGGAAAGTCCACAGTGGCGTCCCTGCTGGAGCGTTTCTATGACCCTACCAGCGGCGTAGTCATGTTGGACGGCCTCGACATTCGAACACTTGACCTTTGCTGGCTCAGGAGCCAAGTTATCGGATTCATCAATCAGGTCAAGGCTGCTGATCATTTCATGTTCAATTTTTAAAAAGTATTAGTTCCTAACAATTTTCACTGCAACTTTCTTTTTTTCCTCTTTCTCCTTTCTTTTAGGAGCCAGTTTTGTTTGGATCATCCATCATGGAGAACATCCGTTTTGGGAAGCCTGAGGCTACAGATGCTGAGGTCATTAATGCAGCAAAGCAAGCCAATGCTCACGGCTTCATCACGGGTTTCCCAGACGGCTATAACACCGTGGTTGGTATGTGCTCCCATTTGAGCTTTCACGACTGTTAAGAAACGGTGCCGCTTGTTCATTCTAAACTCCAGATCTTTAAATCCAGGTGAGCGAGGTGTGACATTATCAGGTGGACAGAAACAACGCATTGCCATTTCCCGCGCTTTGATCAAGAACCCCAGTATTCTGGTGCTGGATGAAGCCACAAGTGCTCTGGATGCAGAATCAGAGCGAGTGGTGCAAGAGGCTCTGGACAGAGCCACAAGGGGTCGCACTGTGCTCATCATCGCCCACCGATTAAGCACCATTCAAAGGGCTGACTTGATCTGCGTGATGAGCAATGGTCGTATTGTGGAGGTGAGAAGGCTGAGTATTCAGAACATACTCTGACCTCCATTTAAATCCTCCAGCTAATTTACTCTAGCTTTTAATGTCAGAGATGTACTTTGAATTCTTTCAGTATTCAGTAATAAATATGGACATACTGGTAGCTTCCTTGTTGAGTTGATTGTGTTATATCAATTTTTATTATATCTAACACCTTTTTCTTTTTTGTTACAGGCTGGGACACATGTGGAACTGCTGAGCAAAGGAGGATATTATTCTGATCTCATCCGCAGGCAAAGAGCTGAGGGGCAAAAATGACCACACCCATATTTGTTTACAGTAGCTGTATAATACTGTATAATGGTGTTTATTTTGAAATGCATAGCAAGACATGTGTGGAAAATTAATTATTTAAAATGTACTGTAAATTTGCCAGCTCTGTGACTAGTTTTATGAGAACTTACAAATGTGTATGAACAAATGGACCAATGTGGATTGGCCTGTGATGAACAAATTACACTACTGTATGCGCTGTTATTTCCAATATTGTTGATAGAATGATAGATTATAATGTGCTGGGACAAAATATTAAAATTACTTAAATTAATTTAAAGTGTTTTTTATCTGTTTGTGGGTGACAATAAACCTTTCTTGTTACAAATTTGAAAGAAACTCAACACAGACCCTTACCAGTGATCAGTACTGACATTATTCTAAATTTAAACTCTGGGGAAGGAATTGCTGTTTTGGCATCATTCCTCTTTGCCTCCACATACATTTGTATATATAGTTTTACTACATCCAGGCCACATGTAAAGAAGAAACTTCACAGCCAGCACATATCCCTTGTGCTCTTAAAAGACTAAAGTTAGGTCCATAGTTTGTTAGACAAAGACACTTTTTGTAGTCTTCTGTCTGTACACTATCACAGTGGATTTTACATCTGACTTAAAGGTTCAAGACATTTAACAAAAATTTCATTAACTATTTACTGTACGAGTTACAGACATTTTTATACATAATGCCTCATTTTCAGAGGCTCAAGACTAGTTGGACAAACTAACAATTTTAAATATAAAGACATTGATTCTTGTAAAAACTCTTGGATTGCTTCTGCAGCATTCTTTGGATCACTGTTTGCATCGTGATGCTCACTCCACTCAGTTTACCCTGCTGAACCTGAGCAGAGTATAGCCCTGCACGCAATTCATCCTGCTAATTCTGTCAGCAATCACACTTTGTGGCGCATACCATGCCCATATTATAACATTGGCTCCATGTTATTATATGGGCACGATTATGGGCTTTTTCTTTTACTTAGCATTGTTCTGGTACAAGTTAATCTTGGTTTACGTGACTAAAGAATCTTTTGGCTCTTTAAAATGTTTTGTTGTTACACTCTGTTCTTGAATCCATGAATGTGTTTCTTGATTATAAACTTCAACAATAATACAGCATTATACATATGGGCAGGGATAGCTCAGTAGGTAGAGTGGTGGCCCCATGACCGGAAGGTCGGGGGTTCGACTCCACTGAACGGCTACCCTGAGGTGCCCCTGAGCAGGGTACCGTCCCTACACACTGCTCCCCGGGCGCTGCATTGATGGCTGCCCACTGCTTCACTGGGTGAATGGGTTAAATGCAGAGGAACTATTTCCCTATGGGGACTAACACACACACACACAGCAATTTCCTAGAGAGTGTTCTTAACTTGGTAAGATGTTGTGAAGTTGTTTTTCTTAATCATAGAAATAATTTTGTCATCATCCACATTAGTTTTGCACTCACTCAGGCCTTTTGGTGTTGCTGAGCTGGTCATCCCATTCCTTATGTTTAATAATGAACCAGGTTATTGATTTGAAACACATTTTGGCATCTCTATAAGCTGCAAACAGAGAGATGCCAAACTGTGTTTCATTGTTCTTACATCAGTGACAATAAAGATTTATTCTATTCTATTGGCCTCCCCTAAAATTGATTTATTGTCCTTTTTAGCCTTATGATAGCCTTCTTCACTTGCACTAACATCTCTGAGTCTCATATTTTAAATTACAGCGAAAAGCTTTAAAATATAATCTCAAAACGTTTAATCAAGTTTGGATATTATGTCCTGTTCACTTATCATGACAGAACACGCGAACAGGCCTCACCTGGCTATGAAACTGCTTGTCAATCCATTGTCCAATTACTTTTAAGCCTCTGAAAATGGGTGACTATAGAGAATGCCTGTAATTAAACAGTGAATGCAAAACGTTTGTAAAAACTCCTTTAATTAAAGCGGGAAATATGCAGCTTGATTTTGATTGCTTGATTTAAAATCCACTGCTGTGGTGTATAGAGGAAACACCAAAAAATTGTTCTTTTGTTCAAAAAATTAAGGATTGCAGCTGTATGTGCTGACGTATTCTTTTGTAATAATAAACAATAGCAATCAGTATTCCGAACAATGGGCTTGTTTGCTGATCACATCACAAAGGACATAAAATTAATCGCCTTAAAGTTGTGTTTACATCACTACACATATATATTAGGCCATATTGGAAGTCTACTGAAGAAATGAACAGTCTCACAACTTCCTAGAATACATTTGCACTTTAAGATTATGTTAGTAATGATCGCCCCAGATAATCACATCTCTACCATGTTCATATTATCACTTTGTCTGCAGCAACACCTCTGTGAATGAGCCATCTTTAATGAGCTTTAATGCTATTATGGATTACTTTACTTTTGTACATAAACTTGCGTTTTACACGATTTTCACAAATGATGTTTTTTAAGGACACGAAATTCTGCTTGTTAAAATGCTGTTCATTATAGCAGATTAGTTTCAAGGTTGCTGTAATTCGACTTTCAGCCTGTAGATGACAAACAAGACATGCTCGGCTGCAATCCGAAGAGCAGCAGCATAGTAGACAGATTTAAGCTAACGCTAGCTACAATAACATTTTCTTTTCACCCCAATTTGGGGTGTTGTCATTCGTTGGTTTTTTAACGTATTCGAGGCTGGCTTCACTGGCCAAACATGCAGAAATATGAAAAGCTTGAAAAAATCGGGGAGGGTAAGTTTCAGACTTTCGTTTTGGTTAATTTCGCAAGGTTGATATTAGTTAGCCTAGCATGCTAATGTAGCATTCATGCAGGTCGAAGGCTAAAGTTAGCTAATCTGTAAGCAATATGTATTCGTTGATGTATGCCCCAGTTAACCACATGGACACATTGCGAGTTTTTACTCGCACTAGTATGTGCTAGTAACAGTGCCAGTCCGAAGAGCTCTGCCTTCCACTTTTACTATATTAACGCTAGCTAACGGTGGGCATGTAGCGAGCTAATATTAGGACCCCTTAGCTGTGCCCATTCATCGGGATATGTGGTTTAAATAAATTTTGTCTGCTCCATAGGTACGTATGGGACCGTTTTTAAGGCAAAAAACAGGGAAACCCATGAAATTGTGGCTTTGAAAAGGGTCAGGTTGGACGACGACGACGAGGTTTGTTCTTTATAAAATGATATGAGAGTCACAGTGTTTGTTAGCTAGTGGTTAGCAGGCTAGTACTAAATGGAAGCTGTTTGTTTTGTTTTATTAAAATTTAAAAATAATCTTTTAGGGGGTGCCTAGTTCTGCTCTGAGAGAAATTTGTCTTCTGAAGGAACTGAAACATAAAAACATTGTCAGGTAAGTCTGACAGAAGAGCTGAATGCCTCCAGTTTGCATGTAACCCTGATGTCAACAAACACCAACAGAATATTATTTTGCCTTTTTTAGACTACATGACGTTTTGCACAGTGACAAGAAGTTAACCTTGGTTTTTGAATACTGTGATCAGGTGAGTTGATCACCCCTAAAACGCACTATATCTTAATATGTACCTTCTGAGGCTAATATGTCTCTCTTCTCTGCTGCAGGATTTGAAGAAGTATTTCGACAGCTGCAACGGGGATCTAGATCCTGAAACTGTGAAGGTGAGACATAAACATGAAGAGCATTTAAACTATGTAAACCTGACTGCTTAAAAGCCTGTTTTTTGCTTAAAATTTCAAATTAACTCCATATTGTTGATGCTGTTTGTTTTCCTGTACAGTCATTCATGTACCAGCTGTTGAAAGGCCTTGCTTTCTGTCACAGTCGAAATGTTCTTCATAGAGATCTGAAGCCGCAGAATCTCCTCATCAACAGAGTGAGTGTTTAGGTGCATTTGGACTTGATGGCTGATAAACATTCATTGCTGTGTGGACTCCATCAGTATACTATTTCTTTAAAGTGAAAACTAAGTGAGATGGACACTGGTTTTCTTTGTGAAAACAAGCACCACTGAGTTTATCATTGAGATTCTGTGTAATATCTTTTGTTTTGAAGTTCATTCATTTGAGCACTGCAGCTTACTAGTGTCTTAGTTTACCACGTGTGATACAGAGATTGCATTCACGGGGCGACGATGAAATGATAATATACATAATATAATTCAAAAGCAGTGGGATTTAGAATAAATAAAAAAAAAACAAAGGTTTTTATATCAAAATTTTGTTAGATTGACTCAGGGAGGTGATAATGTGGATACAGACATGTATCCATTTATATGCTTTGATAATTATAGTAAGAATTGTTTATCTGTCTGTAGAACGGAGAGCTGAAGCTGGCTGACTTTGGTTTGGCTCGAGCTTTTGGAATTCCTGTGAGGTGTTACTCAGCAGAGGTAGGTTATACATCATTAATGCAGAAGGTAATAACAGCTCACTGCTTTAAACTAAAGACATATGACCAGTGTTAAAAGCACAATTTTTGGCACCTGCTGTGTCTAAAGAGAGGACAACTTATTTTTAATGTTGTGTAAACTAATGGTGTAAGAATACTTTAAAGCTGGCTTTCCAAGAAGTATTGGTATCCAAAAGGTTAACAATCTTATGATGAAACATACTATCTCAGTTTTTAAAACAAAACCACTCTTCCTGAGTAAAATGAAAGCTTCCAGCTTTGTTTGAGAAGTGCACTGACCTAATTACCTTAAGATCTAAATATAAAAGGGAGCCAGAATATAGCACAGTATTTACATCTAACCAGTAGATTCCCTTCAACTTTTTCAGTGTTTTATTTCGTTTTTAAAATGTGCTTTCTTTGCAGTCTCTCATGTGCACACAGTTAAGGTCGTCAAGTTGTTTCTTTTATCTTCAAATTAATTTGTTTAATTAATGATGAAATGGAGTGACGCATGTCTCAGCATGTGGGTGTTTGATTTTTGTTATTGCTAAAGCTTTGAGAGAAATGACGGGCGAGGCTTACCTAAAAACCTGGCAAACGATTCTCATGGGGATTTTGACCCAGGTTGACGCTGCTGATTTGAAAATGTAATAAACAGAAAATCTAGTGGAGACCTGAGTTTGAAGCATTGAGATTTTAAAATATCATTTACATTTAAGAGGATGTATTGCTCTGTGGCTTCCACAGTTGCTTCTTGTTACATCGACATACTATATAATGTATATAGTACGAGCAGCTTAAACGTAGTATAGGGTTTTGTTTTTTTTTTAAAGTTTTTACTTTATCCACAATATTATTCAGCTAACCCCTATAAAAGCCAGTTTTATCATATTTAGAAGCAAGGTCTTAACAACACTGTACTTTTTTCATTTGTCGTAGTTGAAAAACTTGAAATCCTTTTCTAGCTGGAAGCTCTACAAGTATAAGTTTTGTAAAAAGAAAAGTTAGTAGTTGTTTTGTAGCAGGTAGTCATGTTTAGTAATTTGCACAACAATTACTAAGGTGAACTTTTGCACTTTTTAAACTGACGCATAGTCACTTGCAGTCAGCCCACACATTTGCTCTGAAAAGTGGAATTTTTCTATAATTGCATTTGATTTTCTTTTTTTTGTCCTTTTTACTCCTGCGGTGCCCTCCAGGCGACTCATTTTCATAAGTCCTTGGAAAAATTAGTGTGTGACACAGCAGCAGCTTTTTAAAATGCCAACAAGTTGTGGTGGAAAGCAGAGGGAGATTTAAATATGCCATTCAGTATTAGTAACAGTGTTGCCAAAGTAATTTCTTTGTGAAACACACCAAATGTAAAACCCACCTCAGAGAGCCATCATTATGCCCAACATTTATTTTAAGATTAGTCTGGTTGTGATAATATATTTTGTTTTGATTTGTTTTTAGGTGGTGACATTGTGGTATCGGCCTCCGGACGTGCTGTTTGGAGCCAAACTTTACTCTACCTCTATCGACATGTGGTCTGCTGGATGCATATTTGCAGGTCTGTGTGTGTGGTTTGTGGAATCAAATGAGGATAAAATTAAACAAGTAATCCAATAATTTGGTGCTGGGTGGTAAGACCACAAATGTATCTCTTTTTAGGATTCTGGTAGTTTCATATTATTTTACAGTATTATTAATATTTAAAGTATTACTTTTGAAGGTTCCAGTTCAGGTCACAGTGTGAGCAGGTGACCATAAGCTACAAAGTTAAATACAGCAGCCTGGATTCAACTCCAACCCAAAGGCCTTTGAAGTCTATGCAGAAATAGTGTCATTGTCCTTCGTACATATAAATAAACAGAATGTTTATATTGTACAATAAGAGGCTAATATGGATGGCTTGTTTTTTCCATTCATAAATAAAAATCAATATTTTAATAAGATAAAAATATCTTTACTTTACTATGTAAAGTAAAGCTCTTACTTTATCAATAAAGTAACAAAATAATTGATGTAATACTATATACAAGTAATAAATGTGCAAACAAAGATTTAAGTTAAAGAGTTGCCGCTTGTCCCTGCTCTCTCCCCCTGCTTTCTTGTCTAGTCTTCTTTAAAGTCACTCAACATTTAAGTAAACAGTCATATTGTGCAGTGGTTGAGGCCAGCATCTTTAAAGGATAGTTAGTTGGTTTTTTGTGTTCATGTTTTGAATGGTAACTTAATTTGATGCCATTTATTTAATTTTTTTTCCAGAGCTGGCTAATGCTGGAAGGCCTTTATTCCCCGGGAATGATGTGGATGACCAGTTGAAAAGAATTTTCAGATATCCTTTCCATGCTAATGCAGTACCTTCTGACGATATACAGTTTGGTGTGTGGGTCTCTGGTTTGTTCGGGCAGAACTACTCATATTTAAATTATTTATGAACAGCAAGTCTTAAAAGTAATGTTAAAAGTTTGTCTTTAACTGCTCTGTACATTGTTGGGAACACCAACTGAAGAACAGTGGCCAACAATGACAAAACTCCCAGATTACAAGGTAGTTTTTTTGATGTCATTTCTTTGTAAAACTTCCAGTGCATTGAGCTTTTACTGAATTGTTTTTATTCTTTACAAACTCTTTTTCTTCCTTTAGCCATATCCCATGTATCCTGCCACCACCTCACTGGTTAATGTGGTCCCTAAATTAAGTAGCACAGGACGGGATCTACTTCAGGTACTCTAAAACAAATTTGCGCAATATTTGAGTAGCTACAGTAAAATAATGGAAATCTGTTATTGTAGCTGGGTTATTCCATCTAAAATCATTGTGGGCCTTCTGCTCAGTCACCTCCGGTTTGCTGAAAAACTTTAGACAACTTTTAGTAAAGTTTTACTTGATAATTTTCAGATTGGTGTTTTGTGTGTGTGTGTGTGTGTGTGTGTTTTTGTGTTTTTGTTCTTGTTGTATTTTTTCCACCCCAATTTTGAAAAATGATTGGTCCAATTCTAGCATGTTTTTTTTTTTTTCACATGTTGAAATATGTTGCAATATTTGGACGTGAATATGTTAACAAAAAAATGCAAAATTATATATATAAATATTGCAATTCTTACAATGGTCATCATGAGGATAGCATGATCCCTGTTTGCCTGTTGCAGTCACGGCTGGGTTAGAGGGTAAGGGTCTTGTATCAGACTACCCTAACCATATTGTTCCATGTGGACACAGCAACTTGGCCTTGCAAGGCTCCTCACATGAAATGAGCTATTAATCCCTTCTTTATCACTCCTAATTATGCTGCTATATTAATTTCTATGAACAAAATCTTTTGCAATTATAGTTTATGCATTTTTTATTGCCTCTTAGTACATTTTAAACTAAATCTGACTCCTTCATGGCAATGTGCATGCCTGCAAAGTGGGTTGCGAAAATGCAAAAATAAGCCTATATTTAACAAAATTATTTTCTCAGTTATAATTAGAGTACCCCCTGGAAACCCCAGAATTTTTTGTATTTAGATTAGACTGTCTAGTGACATTTTTGTGGTGTAACTTGTCACATTTGCTCGATGACAAAATTGGTTTATTTTTGTGACAAAAGAATTTCATGTTTATTTTCCATTACTGTGAAAAACATCTACATAACATTAAAAAATTGTCACTCGATGTCTTTTGCAATAATATATTTTTTAGTATATGCTCAAATATGATACCTTTTATTTTAATTTTGACTAGCAAATATTCAATAATTTGTTTTTATAGTAAAGGAGGCCAGTGAAAATTTTAAACTATTTGATAGTTTTTAGATATGTTAAAATGGCCTTGGATTCCAAAGTGTTGGGGGAAAAATGCAGGAAGTGGGTAGGCAGAATATTTAAAAAGAATAAATAAATAAAAAATGAAAAAAAAAAAAGCAAAAAATGTTTAAAAAATGTGATGATTTGAGATGGATTAGCCCAGCTAAAAGTTTTGCTGTAGGAAATCTGATACTGCTAATCACTAATTTAAAATCTATCCTTTGATCTCACCCAGAACCTGTTGAAATGTAATCCTGTCCAGAGGATCTCTGCAGAAGAGGCCTTACAGCATCCTTACTTTGCTGATTTCTGCCCACCATAAATGCTTAACTGCCTCTCTATAAACGTCAGCTGCCAGAATCAACCATCCCCGCTCTCTTTTGGGACTTCAGGAAAAATTCAAAACAAGGCAAATCCCTCACTGGATTTTCAAACACTCCCCCTGCTATTCATTCTGTTGTGCCTCTGTGAGGAACAAAGTCCTAGTGTCGCTGCAAGGATTTATTAGCTTCTTTTAAGTTGAAAGCCTATTTTTAATTTGGCACATACACACTTTCCAGTTAATTGGCACAAATGTGGGACGACGTTGGACCGCATAAACCTTATACGTGTGAAAGCGGTATATCATAATTAAAAATGGCCCTTAGAATCTGTGGTAATCTCATTTGGTGAATTCACTTTGAATAACTACAATTTTAGTGCAGTACAGTAGCCCCTAAAAAGCCTTTGTAAATATATTGTTTCTATTATGTTTTTGTTTTCAAAGCAGATTTGAAGTCTTATCATTTGTAGAGGTTTTGATGCCAGTTCCAATATTTATATCTGAAAGTTTACAATATGTGATGGTATATTGACCACCTGAATCTGGTTATTAAAACATATGGCTGAGACGTGTGGACAGACTAATTTAATGGTGGCGTTCTAAATGATCTCATACTCTTATGTGGCATGTCTGTACAGCTCTTTACCTATTAGCCATCATATATACATTTACTGATTTAATATTTTTAACACATTCCAGAGGCCACTGATGCTACAGAGCTTCCGTTTACGATTAGACTGCATTAATAGATTTGTGGGCTTTAGAGTCATGCTATTCATTTGAAAATGATTAAGGCATAAGTCAATGTTTTTGTAACACAAGCTTTCAAAAAGCTTCCGTGGGGGCTTCCTGAATATTAATATGTCATTTGGTAATAATCAAAGGGAAATGGGAATTCCCCCCAGTTAAAAGCTAAATTTAATTACCTTAATCACTCTTTTTACTCATTAGGTAATGCTAGCTGTTAATCAGACTTAACTGTAAGTGTATCTGTTGAATCAATGAGACTTTTTTCCTACAGCTAGTACCAAATTAAAAACTGACTGGCAACAATGTAGAAAACAGTGAGACAATTAGAGACCGTTTTGATTACTTGGGCTGTACGCACTTTTGCGTTTTCTGATATTTTACATACCAACGCTAAAACTCATTTTCCAATTACCTATTACAAGATTTTTGGATAGCACGAGAGGCTAACTGATCATTTCTGTTTCTCAGGCTTTTATTCTCTCATTTTGTATTTATCTTTTGTGCACTTTGTGATAGTTTTATTTCCGATTGTTTAGTTGTCGTTACCTTAAAATACGTTGAACACTGACAGCCAGGATTATACCAATTAACAGTAAATGGGCTAATATATATGTGTGTTAATGACTAGTGGACCATTGTTGAACATTTTTATTTGTTTTTTACATTTCTATCACCATGACACTAACACCTTTCTCAAATGCTTTTCTAACAGTTGTTAAAAATGGAAAAACAAACCCAGATAATCTGCTGATAATCTGTATTTTTGCGTAATAACTGTTTTTGCACCATTAACTGTTTCCATTTCAGTTACTTAATAACATGGTTAACAGCTCGCAGTATTATTTTGCTTATGATTGTTACAGAGCTTCTAGTCATCCCATAGAAATCATCCATAATGAGCTGTGTTTGAAGTAGCTGTCTTAATAGGAAAGGGGTTCATTTTCTTTTCGCTGATGTAAAACAAAAAAATTGATGCATGTATTTATTAATGATGGAATATCCACTTTTTAATTATTATTATTTTTAAATGTAGCACACTTTCATTTAGTACAAAAACTCTTTGAATGAACTGAGTATGCTCCAGTCTATTGTGTTTTGCAGGCTATTTTTAGGATTTTCAAATGTTTGAAGGTTGTGTGGGCGTGTGGATTAAGTTATAATGAAAAAAACAAAACATGTTTTCACTCATCCACTTGTATTGACAGAACATTTGCAGAACATTTACCATTTAAACGGCTTAAAATTGAATTTGAACGATGAGTGGATTTTGCACTTTGTCTAGTCTCTGCTTTTGCTGGTAGACTGTGGGGCAAATGTTTTATGTATATTTCAGCTGATAAGACTCAGTATTCAGTAAAGTCAACATAAATACAAGTTTGCTTTGATTTAAAATGAATTTCCTGCTTGATTATTCAGTAATTTGGGGGGGAGGAGCATGTCATTTTGTGCACAGTTATTGACAGAGTGATCCTATAGCAGTGCACACCTTAGATGAGAAGACGTTACAATCATCTATAATGAAAATCACTGGACAGTAGAACTAAATACATGTTATTCAGTGCTGTATACTTCTCATGTTCTTCTGCTGCCACGCTTCTAATATATAGTCCAATAAATTTTGGAGGCAAATATGAAAGAACTCCAGCCTATATCAAAACCACACATTAATAATGCAATACTGCATTATACAATAAAATAATATTTTGCATAATCAGTGCCACTTAAGGTAAATTTGGTTATAATGCTGATGTTCGTAAAGGTTGAAATACATTTTGCAGTTTGTTTTCTACATTTTCTTGTAGATTCCATGTGTTGAAACGGGTTTCTTTATGTCTCACCTTGTACATCACTGAGGTTTAAAAAGAGTGCAATTCCACCCTCCAGACACACGAATAATTATTTTTACTCTCCAAATAATTGTGATTGATTTCACACACAATGGACAGGAGTGTGGGTATAATAATTATACAGTAAGGTCCATAATTTCTTGGACAAACATAATTTTTGTAGTTTTGCCTCTTCACACCGTCACAGCGGCGTCTAAATCAATCAATAAAGGCTCTCAGCTTTAATTCAAGTTGTTTTTTAAAGTTTTGCGTGAACTGTTTACGAATTACAGCTATTTTTATACACAGTCCCCATTTTTAGAGGGTGAAAATTAATTGGACAGTTGACTGACGAGCTGTTTCTTTGCCAGGTGAGGCCTGTTCACCTGTTATTTAAAGATAAAGGAAACAAACATGATATCAGTAGTTAATTTAAAGTTTTGTATCGTAGGTTACTGTAATTGTAAATCTGAAGCTCAAGTGAGGGACATCATCATTAGGCTGAAAAACAAACCTTTCAGAGAGACCAAATCAACAGTTAGCTATGTTCTTAAAACGAATGATTGGATTGGCCAACAAGGGTACAAACCATTGGTTACACTCAAGAACAAGAAGGCTAGATTAGGCTTTGCCAGAAAACCACTAGAGCCTGCACAGTTCCAGAAAACAACCTTTAATCACTTAAATCCAAGGTTAACTTGAACGTGAGATCTGATCTCAACCTAAGGGAGCATCCTTTTCAGTTATGAAATACAAAGAATGCAGAGAGATGCACAAACTGAATAAAACATAAATAAATGGCACAGACTAGACTTCAGGCAGTCACCGAATCCAGATGAGTTTCATCTAAGTGCTAAAAACAATCATTAAAATGATGATAGTGTGTGCAATTACTGATATCCTATGAAAAAACTAGGGTCTAAAAATGGCTGTAATTTCTCAACAGCTAATGTAAAACTTTTGTTGCAGAGAAAGTCTGCACTTCAATCACATATTATAACAGTTAATGGGGAAACTTTCTCTAAAATCCCTTGAATTAAAACTGGAAACTTCTATTGTGTGATTTAAAATGCACTGTGATAGAGTACAGAGGCAAAACAACTACTATCATATTACCACTAGTGGTAAAAAAAAAAAACAAAAAACCCTCCTTTGCAGTATTTATTCTCCTTTGTTACCCGTTTAGAATATTCTGTTGTGCTTTAGCTTCACTGTAGACTTTATCAGGTTTATTTAAGCTGGATGTTACCTTTTTTTGCTGGCACATAACATCCTCTGTAAGTATTGTTTAAAAAGCAAACAAACATCCAATACAGTTTTATTTAAAACTGACTACGTTACACATAGTTAAGTGTGTTAACTATTTAATGTACAGCTTAGAGTTAAAATCACATATCTACAATAAAATGCACATATAGCATATAGAGCCAGATGAAACAACTTCTTGTTCTCCAGGTGTGTGTGTATGTGTGTGTGTGTCTCTATGTGTGTGTTGGCACAGGAAAATCTTTGTTACCTGTAAGAACCTGTCTTAAAGGCACATTTTAGTTTGATTTCAAGCCACACAGTTTAATCAAGCCACAAAAACTATTCTTCTGTGTATTGCACAGTCCCAAGCCTGGTTAGAGGAGGATTCTTACATCATAATGTAATCATAATATCCAGGACATTGTAGTGCAGGATGTGGAGAACACTGTTTTGATTCATCTGACTCCAAAGAAAATACACTTTGAACAGTACAAAGTGAATAGCATAGCTAATATTACATTAATAGATCAGAGATAATAGGAATACACATGCAAGGAAGAAAATGGGTGATGTGCTGTAAATTATTAGGATAAAATCAATCAAATTCAGGTATTTGGTGGCAGAAATATATAGTGAACTTTTTTTTCTACTTGGCCGTAACTATGCTGTAAATATCCATGAAAGATTAGTTAATGAGAATAAATAGTTAAGGAATATTTTCTGCCAGCTCAGATACACTCTACTGCTTCTTTGACTGGTAGTAAGGCAGGGGGTGGGGCGAGAGAGAGGTAAAGCCTTCATATCTCCACAGTTTGCGGTAATGTTGGGTCACTTGTAGCCCAGCAGCATCACACACACACTCAAAATCATCATGGCAATACAGCATCAGAGGAGGATCATTGTGTAACATGAATTGGCATCTGCGTCTCTTATTGAGTTCATGATGGTTTATTTGTCATATCATACATCATTGTTGCAGGCGGCAGCTGCTCGGTTTACATCCATCGTAACTGTTTCATACATCACAAACTGATAATTTGGATCCTCAATCAATCTTTTTCTGGTCAGTTTGCTAACAGTGCTGTCTGATTCAGTGCATTTATTGCTCGTAACACAATGCCACTGACTAACCCTTTTTTTCTTAGTGTCTGCTTCCTGAAAGGCAAAAGTTCCATTTGGATTAAGTCCTTCCACAAGGTGCTCTCTGGCTCTGCTTAAATTACCAGTCTTGTTCCTGATAACGCCGGAGCTGTGAGCACACCACATAACAGTGTGTGTAGTTAAATCTAGAGCCACAAAAGGTAGTTACAACGATAGACGCCCAGTCATTGGCTTTCCAGTGATGGCTGATTTCCAAGGGTTTGTGCTTCACATCAACAGTCATCTAATACACAGACAACAGAGTAATAAAGCTACAGAGTTATGAACACCACTCACTTGACTGGCGTTATACATGAAAGTTTCACGAAAAAAAGGTTCCCAGTATTTATAGTACCTACAAATCATAACCGAAATATTTAAATAACACGCTCTGTGTTATTTAAACGAGAAAGGAAGTAGACTGACACGAAGGTTCGAAGAAAAGTTGTGTACATGAGGAGTAAGATGAGTAAATATAGAGTTTATTATACTTGATCATTTATACATCACAAACTGTTATTTGTGACTTATTACATATTCTGTAATCATAATAATAATAATAATAATCGTAATAATAATAGGTTACAATGGTAAAATTTTACAATGCATTTCTAATATAAATCAACTGAATGGGGCTGAGGTGCAGTGAGTTGTAGATGTATTGAGGCAAAGTCTCTTGTACCTAATAAAGTCTGCCATCCATGTTGTACTCAAAGACACTTGACGGTCCACCTAGATAGAAAGTCCAAATTCCTTGTGGTGTAAGAACGGATGAAGAAAGATTTTTTTTTTGTATTTTAAATTTATATATCTATATTTATATGTATATATGACATGTTTCACATGAGCAATGTAGAATTTCTTCATGGCATTTGATTGTGGGTATTTACAAATTTCTGTCAAGTTTAGGAATGTCACCAGCAAGCCTTTTAAACTCACAGCATTTTCAATAGAGAATAGATTACTATCACAGGGGATTGTGCTGATGAATCTTTAAGACATTGTGATGAAAACAACTGAACTATTAGGAAAGGCAAAAGAAATTCAGATTGTTTCTGTTGGAGTGAATTCAACTGAAAACAGGGCCAGCTTTTATGGGGACAATTTCTGCAGCAACTATATAAAGAAATGGAAATATGACTGAAAATGAAATATAACAGTACAATCAACTGCCTTTTTTTGCCTTCTGACTTCTTTTTTTTTTACCCTCACTGTCTTAAAAAAAGCCTAAAGTCAACAAAACCATGTAATTCAGGAGTCTTAAAACAGCATATATACAAATCATCAAGTTCCTCTCGTGTTTCAAAGGTGGGTAAGCACACATGTCTAATTAAAGACAATTTAAAGCCCCATAGTAGCAAAAGGCAACATTCAACACTAGTCTAGTGTTTTAATTCATGTCAACAATCAGCTCATTAAAAGTGGAGCAGATGTCTAAAAGGCTCTTCCGTTAAAACGTGACTGCTATAAGGTCACTCAATACAGCATTGGTTAGATGCTGGAGGCATAACACTGATAAACGCTGCTACACATACAAATCCACATGCGTTTGTTGTTGCTTTTTTTTAACTAGACTGATTGATGTACATCAATACTAGCACAGCAGTACCACATGACTCATCGCAACACAGTTCAGATTCCTCTTTTTGAACACGTTTATCCTCACGTATTGTATACTCGATAACATAAACAAATCTACTGAATGAAACATGAGTAAATTAACATGGATGCCTTGACATGGCAGTTAAACCTGAGTTGTGTTTTGGAAGTGGTCTCTTTTGTTTCTGATGATAGTATTCTATTTCTATTCAGGCATTGATAAACTGTACTACGCATTTTGTGAGCATACACTCAAGAGCCTTTCTCTGTTAAAATGATTTCACAGTTTGCTGTCAAGTACCCAGATGTTCCACCCCATCCCCAACCCCTGCTTTATGTTGTCAACAAGCAAACTCCTCAAAGTTGCCTATAGTCGGGTGACGAGGTAACATGTTCGGGGTGAATCCGAGACTGTCCGAGTGACTCCGGAGGGTGTCACAGGTGCTCTGCAAGAAACAGAGAGGAGGGGAGGAGGGGAGACGAGTTCAACCGGGTTAAGGGAGGAGCGATGCAGGGAGCGATGATGATGCCGATGATGGAGGAAATAAATGAGCCGCAGGTAAAAAGAGAGCAGCCAATACAATCGTAGAGGGATGCAGAGGGGAGAAAAAACAAACAATGTAACAAGGAGAAATTGATCAAAAACAGGAAAAAATGGGGGAATGATTGTGAATGAAAGGATAATGAATGACAGAAACATATGTGCACAATGATGAGGCAAAGAGTACAACAGATTCAGGGGTTTCGACATCAGCCACATTGCATATGTTTCATATGTAATGAGAAGATAAATTGAGGGGGTAAGATGATGGGGTAAGATGAATGAAAGGAGGGAGAAGAGAAAGAAAACAGCAGATTTTTAGTCCTGGTTTTACACTAGCATGTGTAATTCTGATAGTTATGCAAGTAGTAACATCCACATATGTCTGCATTTTTCGTCATGTACAAAGGCCCTTATTCAGCAGATAACTGCAGATATGTGGATAACAAACACCGGTAGTCCCATCGACAAAGAACCTATCTTTGTGCAAACTCACTGCATGCAGGCCTGCGATAACATCACAAAGTAATGCATCTAGTGATGTTATCTGGCTCGGACCTTCCAATGCATTGCCTCTAAATAGACCTTAGTGCTGCAGGGAAACAAATAGATCTCATGTTGTTCAGAGTTTTGTGCAATTCAATAAATATGTGATATGCTTTCACAGGAGTACACTTTATCCTACGAGGAGAAAAAAAGCATCATTATTCGGTGGAAGGAACAAGTTTTGCAGAGAATAAGATCTTTATGCACTTGGAGAATCCAACCAACTTCAGCCTTCCTTCGGCCCAGCACCCTTCTGTCAAAGCAGACAACAACTAACCTGTTCTTACACGGCGGCAGATATTAAAAGTGCTCGCTACGGCTGGATAATCACCCCTCTCTTTTGTTGACTGCCAACCAAATCATTTGTAACCATGGAGAAAATGATGAATGTGATGATCTCAAGTATGTATGAAAGAGAGGGACAGCATGGGAGGGAGCATCTATTATCAATGGGATGTGCTACCTGGGGGCATGATTAGGCGTGACACCAGGGCTGGTTGGGTTCTCTGGAAACTCCTGGAATAGACATGATGAAAAGAAAGATGGGTGAGGGTGACTGAAATGAAAATAAAATACAATGTAAATGCTATCAGTTAAACTCCCAAGGGAACACGGTGATATCATTAAAGCACTGAAGGAAGATGATCGTTCAAAATGAAATATGAGGGGGTTTCTTAATGAGCAGGGAAGGCTAAAGTCAGTGTCACCCAGAAGGATGTCTCTTGAACAATTAAAGCACTTCATTAACAGATTGTCTGAGTGGAGATGTGACAGTGAACTAGTTGAAAAAATATAATTAAATGTGAGAAAAAAGAAGTACAGAGGATGGTTTATTGTAACGAGGTGAACACATGACATGAATGGAGCAGAGTGCAGAAGAGAAAACACTATAAAAGCTTGAGTGCAGCCCACTAAATGAAAGCTTTCTTTCCTGCTGTTTTAGTATTTTTCTTAATAAAAAAACGACTAAACGAATCTCCTGATTGATATTTTTGTTTAAAATCTATAAACCTCCACTTTTGTAAAAGACATTAAACATATTTTTGATCGTTTCCTCTACAACAGCTAACAAACTCAATACTGACCCAAGCATGCAAGAGCACAGCCCTCATGCAGAAACAAAACCACAACTTTCAAACAGATTTGAAGACAGAATTGGCCACAACTTATTTTGCATGCTGTCTTTTTACCTCTAATAATGTATGACAGAGAGCACAGCTTTCATTTCCAGCATGAAGCCAAGGAATGCAAATTGGCAGATTGAATAAACTCAGGGACAAAAGGCAATTTCTGCACTTAACAAAAATCTGCTTAAATGCTTTTCATTATGACAGCACCAGAAAAGAAGAGATGTTGCAGGTAGGTATCTGATTTCATTAGCTAAAATACATAAACAACAGGTCCCTACCGTAACTAGGTAGTGTTTTTAAATGTTTTATATAATCGTTTTTAAGGGGCTGTTTTAAAAATTCCATTATCTAGGAAACCTGTTGAGCTAGCTCCTTCAAATTCTTTTAGTGCAACTACCTCTGTGAAGGTCGACTCTCTGTAGCTCAAGTTAACAGAAAGATAGATCCTTTATAATATTTGGATGCCCAATCTCTGACTGCATATTTTGAGGCCTGTAAAAACATTGTTTTGCAGGTAGGGGACAGATATTTTAGTTATGGCTTCTCTCATATACAGACAGAGCACATAAGATTATGCAGCACAGTCCAAATCAGATAAAGGGTTCCACACATATTAAAGCTTAAACATGGAAAAAACGCAATTTCACCATAATTCATTGTAATATTTCCAAGACATGAACCAAAATCAGCCTCACATCTGGAAAACTGTAGTTTCTACCAGTCTCCGAAACTGCTGTCACAGATCAGGCATCCAGATATTTTAGGGACTTCAAGCACCCATCACTCAAGTTTACCTGAGCTACAGCCCTGAGATTCCACATTGAAAGTATCTGATATTTGCCTTAAAAATATCAAAGAACCTAGCTCAAGTAGCTTTATAGATAATGGAATTCTAAATATAAAGAAAAAATGATGATACTAAAAAATGTACACTATTTATACTCTTATACCAAGCTCTATTTTCAGTGAACGTTGAGTTTGAGAAAATGTGGATTTTTAAAAAATATTTTTGGCTACCATACTGCAAGCAGAAATATATCCGGTCAGCTAAAGTAGAAAGGTTGATACATTACATTTACTACTACTTTTGATTGTATATACTTTTCAGACAAGTTAATTTAACATGCAGTTCTCCTAAAGACTTCAACAATTTACTGAAGAAGCTTCTTGGCTATCAAAGAGGTAAAACTTAAACCAGTCCTGAGGTGTGCACTACAAAGTGAGACCCATGGCTTAGGGAGCTATGTCGAGCTAAAAGTCAGAGTTTTCTATGTCAAGTAGCTTTTTTTTTTACCTGCCTAAATCACCGTGGTAACATGGATAACAGCAGATTCTGAGTTTTCTTGGTTTAAAATATTTAGGCTGGCTGAGGAGCGTGTTTTAAGTGAACCGCATCTGCTGGTAAAATATATTTCATATGTGCAACTTGTTTAGCTAACATCACAAATGAAAGTGTAAAGTTGCTGCGATGCAAACTGTGCATCCCTTTGCCACTTGAATTTCCATGTTGCTGAAAGAGAAATAACGTTTTACAGGTGATCCTAATCTGCTGCTAAATCTCGTTTACAATGCTGGAACTGCAGCTGCAACACACCAAGAATACCTGTTCAGTCAATAAAGTTAATTTCACTTTGATCTATTGACAAACTAAAGCACTGAAGTCTCCTTTATTAGGCGATGGGACAGAAACCTTTAATGTTTAAACGTGTCTAGTTTAAAGCTTCAGAGCTCTAATGTGCTGCGGTCGCATTAGAAACAAACAGCAGCTGTTTATTTCAGTGGTAAAATGTTTATTTTATTGCTTTGTGCGTTAAATCACCAGTTTAACGATTTTCTGCAGCATTAGTCTTTTGTCTTATTTGCGACAGTGTTGCATTTTACTGTTATATTTTTATGTTCTTTATAGATATTTACCACTATATTATCATCATCATCATCTATTAACATCTCTGACAGGAGTAGGCAGCACTCATAGGGATCATTTTGTGTGCACAAAGACTCGCTTGCCGTGTCAAACACCCCTTTTTATTTGAGGACACACAGAATGGTGCAGAATGCTCAGGTTAACAGAGAAAGCTGATAATCACTGGCGTTTTAAGTTCTGTCAAGCCAGCAAACACAAAGAAAGCTGGACTTTGTTGTATTTATACCTCTACCTTTTTAAAACTCTTTCAGAGTGGCATTACGCACAATATGATCAATAAAATCTATTTATAGCTTGACAGAAGGTATTTAGCACTTGTCAAATGCACTGATATTTTCACAGCGAGTGTTGGGAAGTAGTAAAGTACATGCAGTTAAACTATGTTATGCAATAATTTGTTGATTCAAGAATTTTGTTTAGATAAATATGAAAACCACCCACTATTTGCATGGGTGTAACTGTAGTGATTAAAATCTATCTTTCTATATGTTATAAGCCTTGATTTAACATTATGTCCTGAACAACAGCTCATTGCTAATCCTAAAACGATGTGTGTATGTTATTAATCATTTCCTAACTTGCATAACAGGAGGAGTGGAGATGCCTCTGGATGCAGCGTGCTAAACCACAGGGTTTGATGAAAATGCTGTTATTTAGGGCATGACTGAAACGCCTCGCAGTACTACAGTTTCCATTGCTTTGTTTTTACCATGTTAATGAAATCTCTTTAGAATTTTGGTGGTAAAACCCGGATAACAATAACAGCTCTGTAATAGTACAAAAGAGGGTGACGCTGAGAAGCTACTATATAGTGTGGAAATACTGAAAATTGGGTTAGTGTGTGGGATAAAATGAGATAACCTCTGACAATAAACAGAGTTTATGAGTCATGAATAAAATCCAATAAAACCAGGTCAAACTCTTTACTTCTACTTCTCCATGCACTGAGATTTAAGCGCACTAAGTGGCAAAACACTTGGGGAAAAAGCTTAAAAAGAAAAGGGGCACAAAGTCAATTTGTTCTTTTGGAATACTTATGTGCATCCCAGATTTTTTGTCATTACACGGAATAATTTATGCTGCTTCTCATCATGTAAAGAAAGTACTGTATGCGTCTAATACTACTCTAATTATGCATTCCCACTGTGCAGTAAAAATATGTGCGTATGATTAATGATTGTGTTTTCTAGAAAAATATTTTGTTTCTGCAGGGCTAATTGAAACTAATGATGGCATAATGCCTTTGCTTTCTCTCTGGTGCTGTTCATTAAAAGCATTTCAAGTGTGAGCAGATATTTTGATGTTGCTGTGACCATTGTTCCTGAGCTTATTTTGTACATCACATTCACTTCACTCAATCAAGTGTATTCTTAGGGACTAAAAAATTACCAGGTTGTCGCTCTGACAGCGCTGTGGCCGTTTCTTGCGAATGAAGTAACCCAAAAGCTTATCTTTAAACACCTAAAAAACATCAGAAAAGCATTATTTACAGATTCACACATCCAATAGTTTGCTTTCTTGGGGAGTGAAGAGGATCAATACTGAGGCTGACAGCATCTATAAAGATGAAGCATCGTATCTTGCACAAAAAAATTGCATAAAAGCTTGAAGTCTAAGATGTTTAGGTTAAGAATACTTTTGGGTATATTTTGAGTAGAATTATTTCCAATTTAACATTTTAACCCATACATACTGTTCACATCACATATGATGTGTTTCTGATAAACAAACATTTTATGTCTTTTCCTAAAGAGACCAAAATACACCAAAATGAAAATATCTTTTATACTGTTTTACATTTGTGCTCCGGGTCAAATCTGACCAGAATCTCTGCAGTTTAACTACATTTATTACATTATCCATGTTTGTAGTATCGTAACCTTACATTTGCTTGCCTTGAAGCAATTGTCGTTGTGACCTGGTGCTATATAAATAAAACTGAACTGAATTAAATCGAATCTACTGAGTTGGATCCACCAGCATGGGTCAAATATAGGAAAATGGTTGTTTTAGAAACCTGTGAAATTGTACATGACATTTCTTTGTGGGCACTGGTGACAGAGTTCAATGGGAATCTTGTCACTGTCATGAGAATTGTCTGTGTTTCTACAACATATACTGGGGAACCCAGAGAGACGGGTACTTTCTGGTCTCTGAGGGAATCCTGAAGGTCTCTGAACAGTCATGGGGGAATTTCAAAGTAGTAAATAGTAAAACTGCACCGGAGTGACAATATATTGGAACAGCGGTCATACAGGGGTCAGAGTGTGCCCTAACACAGACATTAAATCTGTAAAAGAGTGGATGTGGTTTGCACTGTCACCTCACAGCAAGAAGATTGTTGTGAGGTGAGATTGTCTATGTGGACTGTTGGATTTTAAATAGATCTGTAGTTTGTTATAAACACTTATTATGAGACCATTCTTGACCCAGACCATACTGTGCAGGCAGCTAATATGAACAGCATGTAAAGGTTAAGTAGCAGACACTTTATGCTTTATGCTAAGCTCTCCAGACTCCACAAGAAAGCCATAAGTTCTCTACTACTGAATTAAAAAATGTAAAGGTTACTAAAAATGAATTTAATGTGATCTAAAAACAGAAGAATTCATTTAGTTATTGCTTAGAAATCTTTAACAAAGATCATGACTTTACCTCATATAGGTAGTCGAATATTTCTAGTATTGTAAGAACACTGGCTCCAATAAATAGCCCCATCTGGCCTCCAATGTCACCTACAGAGGGAGAGATTAACAGATACGGGTAATTAAACAATGGTGCGTGAAACCATTCCCCCTTGCTGTCACATTGAATTCTGTATCTCTTTGAGGAATCTGAGCGTAATTGTCAAAACTGTCCAACCAGCCCCAACTTCACAAACGCAGCTGCCCTTGCAAGAGCATCAGATTATGAAAACATGCTCAGCCTGTTTCACGAGTTCAAAGAGGGAACCTCAAAGCACCAGGGATGAACACAATATGCGAAATATGCGGCGGGGGGGGGGGGGATGCCCGCCGAGGGTGCTGATTCTGAGGTCAGATTTATTTATTTATTTTTTCTCACAGTAAATATGAAACTGCAAGAATCTTACCGAGAAGTCCAGCAATTTCATAGGCCTTCTTCTGCTCAATCTTCTCATAATTCAGAGCTTCAAAGAAGATGTCCAACACCAGAATATTTTCTCTGGAGAGAGGACACACACGAGCACATCCATCAGATTTCCCCCAGGGCCATTTTCCCAACAGAACGAATGATAACTCACATCTCCTGCGTAACTATCATTCATTATTGTTACATTGAAGGTGAACGATGGAGACTCAGACCATGCTATACCACAGTACATTCATCCATCAACAGGAAAAGGAAAAAGAGGCCTTTATCTAAATAACTAGCTAATAATACTTACCCAATATATTGCTCAGTTTTGTTGAATTTCTTAGCCAGATATTTAGCAGATGCCTTACTGGGGATCTTAACCATGGACAGCTCCTTGCCATAGCGAGTCATGTTGCAGGGGGTCTGACAGACACAGTAATTGTTGTCTTTCTCTACCAAAAAGTCTGTGGATGATCAAAGTCATTTCAATTCATATTTCATTCATATTGCGATCACAATCAAACAAACCTGTATCCAGAGGCCCTGCTAAAAATATCCCACACAACGCACAACAGAGCTACATTCGCTGCCATCGTTCACTTTCCATGAAAGCAAATAATGACTGAAGCCATAAAACAGAGGAAGGGGGGAAAAAACTCAGCAGGATTTATTTGATATCAGCGAAGCACAGACACATCACAAATCTTCCTAATGGGATTTTTAAACAATGATTTTTACTTTATTGCTTTTGTTTCAGCACAATCTGGAATTAAAGTAATTTGAAGTTAAGGTTCACACAAGTAGTATCTACAGGATACAACAAGCTTGTGGCACCGCTGTTAATGCAAATACCTCACACTAATATTTTACACTTAATCCAATAAAAAAAAAGTGTGTGCGCTCACCTAAAGCTGGATCAGCACAATCTTTGTACTGCTCAGGTGTGCAAACGGCTGTGTTTCCTGTTTGAACCAACATAAAAGTGAAAATGATTACTTATTTATAAATGCAACACGAGGGCACAGAGATTTATGGGGTTTTTTATTGGTCAAGTAACTCTCAGTTCATACCCGGCATGTGAACCATCCTGCAGTTACAGTTCTCCAGAAGGTACCGTGTTTCACAGTCGATGCGACATGCAGTGATGCTGTACGTGGAGAAGTAATCAGAGTCTATGGGAGTAGACTTGCAATCTCCCCAAGGTGGTGGGAGGTACTGAAGCTGAAAGAGTGAGCAGCACATGTTTTGCCCTCAGTGTATCAGCACACAGGATTACATCAAATACCATAATGCAAGCCCGGTGTAGCAGAATTTCAAAAAGGGAGACAACAAGCTGACAGAACCCAACACAAATGTCTTAAACATAAAAAAAAGAAAAGAAAATACAGAAGCACTTGAATGAAAATGTGCACTCAGACAATACTGGCATAAAACGTCCAGTCGGAACAACATCATCGCTCATGTGTAGCAGCAAGCAGACATCATGCATAACGTTACTGATGCAGGTCTAGGCCCCGGTAGAAAGCAGAGTACCATGGGGATAGAGACAAGCTTACGAGAAATCTGTAAAATATGTAGATACAGACAGGACACCACAATCAATGGACAAATTTTACAACCTTGAGAACGGAACTGAAAACAATCAACGGTTTACTGGAGGATTCATTGAATTTAAAAGACAACATACGGAGCTTTTTTTAAAGAAAAATTCTTATGGTAATAAGTAGTATATAACGGTAGGTTAACCTAAATGAATAATCCAGTCAATGAAAGCTTTCTAAAGAGGTTTTACTGTTGATTAACAACCTATATTTTCTCATTGATGCCCGTGAGAGTTTATTACACAACTACCCTGAATATCCCTATGAATTTAGCAATCAGGAGGAGATGTAGTGTACACTCAGTTTGCGGTCTCATTAGTGGTAGAACTCTCATTATAAGGTGAGAGCAGGTCATTACATTTATGAATAACTCTGAGAATTCTAAATGAATCCATTAGGGAAGAATATTTAACAAGTGAATTTTAAGGACCCAATTCACACTTAACATTAGACCTCGCCATCCGTCTTGGAGCTGCAGCAGCGTGCCCCATTTTGTGTGAGATCTGCTTCGACGTTAAAGGGACTTCCTCTGTGGTGTGCTGCACAGCGTGGCCTCTAACCACCAACAAGACTTCCAGCCCCCCTTTTAAGTGTCTTGTTTTCTGCCTGCTACTTATTTTCATGACAAAAATAAGCCAATTATTTATGAAGGGCGGCGATGCTTGGGTAGTTGCGCATTCAGCCGCTAACTGCAGTGGGGAGCAAGCCAACAATCTCTGCCAAAGGCTTCTTCTTGGGAAATTTCTCAGAGAAATTACACCTCCATTGTCACATTAAGGTTCACTGTAATTCCCAATCATTTCCACCAGCTCTAACCAGGTGCTAACTCTGACAATGTAACTGTCATTTAGCCAATACAAAGTGACAGAGATAGAGTGTGATTCGCAGAAGAAGTGGATTTAAACTGGCAAACATGATTAAGCCTTTATTGAACTCCATTTCTAGCCCACAGACTCTCATAAGTGGAGATACACTGGAGATAAAACCCCCAATATAATCAAGACTATAAACTCATGCCAGAGTTCTCATGGGTAATAAAACCTAATGAATCACATTGTCTGGTCCCTGCAGATGAGATTAAGCAGAGGTCCAGTGGATCACCCCGATAACACATATAAGCAAAAACAAAATGCTTACAAAAGCAGATGTGGATGTGAAAGGGTAAAGCCAAACAACAGCTCTGATAAAGACACAGATTTGGATGAATGGCTCAAAGAAATAAAACACCTTTCCAGCTCTTTGCTGGTGAGGACAGAGAGCAGAGATGGCAACAAGGACAGACTGCAGATGCTGTTACATATCGTTGCTTCAGCCACACAGAGGAGGGGGTGGGGGGGATGGTGGGGGCACACATGGGTCCATTCCTTGGAGAGGGCGGGACCAGGAGATGAAAGTGTGGAAGTTAATGAGTATGTACAATACAGTATTTTGTGGCATGCAGCAAGCCCAGTCAGTCATACGCTACCCTCTGCTCTTGGGTGGAAACGAATGTTTGGAAGCCTGGGGCAACCCCGAAGCCCAGCTCGTGGAGGAAAGGAGGCTCTGACTGAGTGTGAAGCTGTACCTTTATGCCGGCCTCATAGGACGTCTCATCTAAGGGTAAGGGGTGAGGGAACACAGCCCACATCATTATCGAAATATAAGAGGAGATAAAGTAAGGCAAGGGGACAGAAAATGACCCCTCCAGACAAACATCCTGTTGTCAGAGTCCCAAGCAGGACTGGTAGGTTGTCATTCAGCCATTCTCTTCTTACTTTCACTCAGTCTTGAGCTACAGATCGCTTCTAACTGTTGGTGGTGGAGTATCGATGTCTCTCTTTGCTCACAAGTCAAAGTCTCTTATTAAAAATTAAACTCCTCCGACAGAAGATTTACAAATGTAAAGCCTCGAAATCACGAGTGCTATTATTCTTATTGCACCGAGAGCAATGTCACTCGTTGGACACTGAGTGAAACGAATGCAGGCCAGAGTTTATAATGACAATCTAATTAAGTCATCACATCGTTTAAGCCATAAACACGTCTTTCAGCTGTCAGTGGTGTGGGCGCTCATGTCATGATTGTAAATGGCAAACCATGCACTTTTGCCTCCTGGAGGAAACTCTGTGATGGTGAGTAACAGAGCAGGTTTGTTTTTTTTTGGAAATGGCTGAATGATGATACACTCTGAGCACCAACAACATTTGCAGAGAGAAGGAGAGAAAAATGAGAGAAAGATACATTTCTATGCAAGTTCCCAAAAGTTACATTTGTCATCTCTTGTGGTGTCCATGTGTCTGTTTCACGAGACCAACCGTGCCTCAACCATCCCATGTTATTCTGCTAGCACGCTGAAGCTTGTGAGGTGAACGAGCCAATTCAATTTAGGAGCAAAATCATTTAAATTAGGCTTAATTAACTGCTAAAGAAACTAAGTTAAAGCGCTGCTCAGGCGTCCGTTACATCATGACTTCACAAGAACTGATTATACGGTGGAAATTTTTAAGGAGCCTGCGGCACAAATACACTTGATCTCAAAGGTAATCACTGCAAAAACCTAAAATCCTCTGTGGCACTGCCGCCATTTTCTTGGGATTTACACTGAGTGCTTCTCTGTTTGTCAGAGGATATTTCCTTATTCTGTCAGTGTTTCTGTTTGAAAATCAAAGACTTTTCTTTGTCTTTGTGAGCTACGCTAGTGTGGACAAAAGCAACAGAGTCTGAATTTGTTCTCCTGGCAGATCACATAAGTGCCGTATTGTTTCATTAGATTTGGATGGAAATTCCATGTGAGCTCAGCGTTATGACCTTGCACACGGGCTTTTCAATCAATTCGGGCTTAACTATAGTTATTGCTTTTCATCCTTCAGTGACGCCAGTGTTGTGGACTCGGTCAACAAACCGGCCACGGGCCATTTTGCTTCTCTTTTTACCGTGTCATCAAATCATAGCACATATTAAAATGTGTCTACAAAACAGCCGTGGGTCATCTTTCTCATCCAATAACGCATGCTTTTTCCATATTACTGGTGTTGGGAGAAAAAATAATGTAACGAGAGTGCACCAGGTTCCTTTATATGGTCCAAACTGACATAAACAACATTATGACAGTTTTAGTAGATTTCCTTTAAGATATAGTCAGCTTTTAGCTAAATGCCGATCCCAACAGTTAGTCATAAGAAAACATTAAGTCTCTCTTTAAAAACTGTAAAGTGTGGGTTTTTAAAAAGAGTTAATCAGCGATAATGTCCGATGATTAAAGACTGCTGAAGTTGGCTGTGTGGATTAGTCCTCAATGTTTTTTGCTGGCTTCTGTTTTACTCTAGTGTCACTAGAGATGATTTTCAGTGCTGCAAATAAAAACCTGTTGTCCTTTTTCTTTCTCCTGAGCTCCAACTAATGAAGACTCAATATAAAAAAGTAAACTAAACACCCTGAGCTGCTATATATTTTTTGCATGCTGTGCAGTCTAAAGCTTTTTTGGCTCTGATAAGCGCAGTATGCTCATATTCCTGCATGCAATCATTACTCGGCCCTGCTCTATCAGTACTTCTTGGCGGCTATAACTAAGTTTCATTTACTCTAACCCAACTCATCGGCTGTCTATGTAACACATTAGACGCGCATCTCAACACAAAGGTAATACTAAGATCTGGATCTGATTTTGCTCCGCGCTCTGTGACACAGAGGTGATGGACACTGGCTGGCAAGGGTTTTTGAGACGAACACAGGATGAAGCAGAGCAAAAGACGCTGGGGTCGGAGAGGAGGCCGAACGTTAGGTACCAGTTGCTGCTGACATGACACAAAAGTTTGAAAACCAGGTGCCACACCAAATCCCAGTTGGTCAATGAAAGGAGGCTCGTCCTGGCTGTGGATCTGAACCTTGATGCCTGCTTCGTAGGAGGTCTCATCTGTGGATACAGCACGCCAGAAAATACAACAACATGTACGGTCATCGATGGAAACCAGTGCTGTTTAGCGATCCAGCAGTCACATTAATCCAGGGTTTCTACCCCTCCGCTTTCATCATATTAATGGAAGCTAATATAAGAAATAAACTCTTGTGTCAGTGTGCCGGTTCAATATCAAACAGATTTAGAACCAGAATTAATTACATGCTATTTATTTTATGAATATATGGTCCCATTATGTTGTGGTCCACCATAAATGAGAAACAATAAGTCAGTAAATGCAGTTTTATTGGGTCTGATGTCAGTTGTAGACCTGGAGAAACATATCAAGATGATAAGTGGTTAACCATGGTAGTGCATCACTTCTTTGTCTGCTTCAGTGTGGTGCAAAAAAATATATAGGCAAAGATTTATAGGTAAAGTGAAAGATGTACAACATTCCTCTGTGGAGCATCCATTTGTCATGGAGATGACAAAATACTGTGGCAGTTGTCAGGACTTCAGGGATAAACCAACAAGCTGATGAGATTTCCACATGGAAATCTGCGCAAATCAGATGTTACTGTAAAAATGCTTCACTGACCTGTCTCGCCCCAAACAGGCAAGTATTCATCCTGCTGAATATCCAACATGATCTCCAAGCCGTTCCCCGTGCCGCCCTTTAACGTGGTCAGCAAAGGGTTGCCATCTAATCCCGAGTTGAAAGTGTAGCATTTTCCATACCGTGTGTAAATCTGTAAGAAAAATAGGACACACACAGAGAAAAATAAGCACAAATAAAAAGTTTGATCCTTTTCACGGTGCAGCAGCACGAGCTATATTACATGCCAGTCTCACATTGTGCAGGGCAGGTAATCATTCCAAAGATTTTGTGATTATCAGAGAAGACAGCGCAGGTCTTAAACAGGCACCTGGCTCTGATTTGAGGAAGTAATGAGTGCTCCTCAGTAGCAGCTGAGTGATTTAGACTGAATTTACTATTTTGCCATCACTTAATGAGAAACATATGAGGGGGAAGAATCTGGACACACAAGCAGACATTTTTGTATTTTGCTTTATAAACTTCTTAATAGACCAAACCTCTGCCAGGAAAGCTTAGCAGGATTTAATGTTTGATGTGCAATCACTATAGTAGATTTTCTTCTATGTTTAAATAATTTAATTCAGGTTCTGTGCCCCAGAGGGGATTTTTTTTCTTTTTCAATTTTATGGCTTTTACCTATAATTGAAAAATTTCTATGTCATCTACCAAGCAAGTAAATATAAATCAGTCAAGAAGAATGAAAATGTAGAATTAAAATCATCGACTCTCCATAGATTTAAACAAACTATAAGCATTTCAAGATGTTCATCATCATGACGTGTGCAGCAACCTGCTGTTTGTGTTCACATCAACGGCTACACATTAAAATGCGATAAGTTATGGCTAAACAAGAGAATCATAGTACGGAAGCCAAAAGGGGACATAGATAAATGAAAATGAGTGTCGATGAAACTTTGGCAGTTGCAAATGTTCTTACTCTCAAAAACATTGCCAATTCAGAAGTATTAATTTAAATTTATGTTATCTAAGTTACACTCTGTGATGTATAGTTTGCAATCTGTGCTTGTAAACTTTTGAATTACAATATTATTTTATGTAATGATGAATTGAAATCAATCTCAGGTAAAAGTGAAAGCTTACAGACCTTAAAGTCCTGTTTTAATGATCATAGCTGCCCTAATAGACTTCCTTTTCTCATCATCGTAACAAAAATGTGTGCTGCTAGCATGAGATTTTTGATGTGCAGGAAGGACTGAAGTTTGGATTCATTTCTACTGTGGCAAGGTCATAGAAAGAGGGCTGCTGGTTAAAACTCAGCCAGCATGGCAAAGCTGATCTCGAGAGATCAGATTCAGCGTTCAACATCCAGACCCAGACAGACTCACATCCATCTCACACAGATAAGTTTCCCCCCTCCCTGCTGGCTATATAATGAGGGAGTGCCTATACACATCATACAATTTATGACTGTTTTAAAATATTCATATTTATGTTTAGATCAAATGAGAGCATCAATCATCCATGCCGCAGACCCAATATGAGTTGCTCAAGAGCAACAAACAGATAGCAAAATGTAAATCCTGCATATCGCAAGCCATCAATCTGGCCAAAAACAGAGAATTTGAAGATTTTAAAGCCTCTCCGTTGCTATGAAGCCACCATGGGTAGCTGACCTCTTGCAGCCTGTAAGACTTCCCACTGTAAATGTCTCACATCAGCTGAAGCTGTCACAGTTACATGTTTGATTTTTATGACTTGGATCTAGCTGTTCAGACCCACCTCAGCAAAGGCAGGGAGCTAAATGTGACGCCTGTGACAGGTGAGGGTTTTATATCTGGATGTGTCTTGCCAGGTTTAAAATATTCTCAGTCCCTCTGCATGCAGGCTTACCACTGCAGAAACTTCCCCAGTCGCCCTTGCTAATATTTTCTAATGACGTTATAAGCTACCGGTTTGTGTGCGAATGTATTTACTCAAGATATCACCACGCGGAAGAGCGGGACTATGGTTTCCAAATGTCACCCACTTTCTCGCTTCAGTTATTCAGAGATGAATGGCTGTAATGGATCCACGTCTGGTGCGTTTAAATGGGAAACTCAGCTGCATATTTTGATGCATATCCTCCTCGTGCCCAACAGATGTTTAATTAGAGACGCTGAAATTTTAATTTGAACTGATTTATGACGTCTGAATTATTAATGCGCTCAATTTTCTCAATTTTCGCCCAAATGTTGTCATGTTATAAAGCAAAAACGACATTAGAGGGACTCGGGAAATAGCCAGTCAACATAGCCAAATACGAAACCTTTAAATACAGCAGACACTGAAGCCACATCATTGTGTTTGTGCTGTTGAGTGAATTTTAAGGAGACATGGGTTTTAATGAGGGAACAGCTGTCATGTCTTAAAGGCAAAAAGCAGGAGAGGCTTGTTTTGCAGCTCTGAAACATCAACGACTTAAAAGACCTGGAGAGAATGCCTGCTGTAGCTTTGTCAAATGCTAACATGAATTATTAATACCCCATATAAACAACGCTCACATCCACACCTGGCAAACACCATCTCTCTTTCTGTACATACAGTGCTGAAGTTTTTGTAGGTGCAGGTTTCCCCACGAAACCTGCACTCCAGCAGCATGTCCTCGAGCTGGTGACCGAGCCGACCCATCATCTCCGTGGTGTTGGTGTGATAATTGGGGGGTGGGGTGTAGCTGCTGAAGTCCAGGAGAGTGAGCAGACCCTGCTTGTGATTGTCTTTAAGGATAGACAGGCTCCTCTTTATGACTGTGTGATTATGATACAGGAGGTCCAACCAGTAGCCGCTGTGATACAGGTCATCTTTAGTCAGAGAGGATACCCGGAAAACATTTTTGTTGCAGAAGGTAACGGCTGGGAAGGACATGTTGTGAGCCCAGACCATGTAGATCTTGGTGACAGCGGGGTAGGACATCAAATAGAGGATTCGATTCCAGGACCAGGTGAAGAGGAGACTCAGACAAAGGAAGAAGGCCATGATCCAGATGACCCGCTGCGGTTTCGACTTGTCCGGAGAGAAGACAAACTTCAAACCGTGGATCTTGGTCCTCATTATGAAATCCACCGTGATCTCGTTCCATGTTGCTTTCAGCGAGCTGGACTGTGGGTTCTGAAGAGGGGGCTTCTGGGCATCACTTGATTTGTTTGGCTCCATGGAAACAGATTCGGATGTGGAGTCTTAAACCTTAATTGCGAGTCAAGGAAAGTGCATCGTTGTCAAGTGCAGTTTCTCAGCTGCCCCCACTAGACTACAATTTACACATTTTCTCGACATGCACCTTAATATGTGTGTAACAGCGCGTGTGTGTATAAAAAAATCCAGGTAGCAGCAACTGGAGTCCTAACATGCAGCTGTCCCACTGTTCAGGCTTGAAAACACTTTGCCATGAAGATATAAACAAAGGAACTGTGCTCCTTGGGGGATGTAAAATTGATTTACATAATGATTCCTTTATGAGAAAAACAGCTGAATCACTCCATTAACAGAAACATCCAGCGTAACTATCCACACTCCTTCGTCAATAGACAAATGGACGTGATAATTGCAGATGTAAGCGACGGCTTCACTCCCAGAGGTAATCACTTTGAAAATTCGGAGAGGCTTACCCCTGTTGCTCAGATCTTTCACTCCTCCATCCCCCCTCTCCAGTGCCAGACAATACTTGCAGATTTCAGTGGTTTCTCTTTTTGTGCAGTAGCTGCCCAGAACCCAACTCCTCCCTTTTTCCACAGATTGAAGAGATGCTTTTTAGTGTGTTGACTTGAAGCCCGCAGAAAGGAATATAAAGCTTGTTGCCCCCCTACTCACTCCCTCTACAGTCGACTGGAGAATGAGGTGGAGCCACTGGATGAAATTGTTTTCCTCCGGTGATGAAGTGCACCTCCAATGGTATAGAGAGGAAGGGGTTGGTGGTGGTATTGATCAAAGTACAAATAATTGTGCTAAAGAAATTCCTCTAGAAAAAAAAAAAAAGATGAAGTCTGAAGTTCTTTAATGTTGAAGCATCGCTCGCTCATGGGTCGATATGTCTATATAATTGAAGACTGAAAGGGAGGCAGCAAGTTGGAGAAAAACAGCTAAATATCCTTTAAAATGTGTTAGAAAAATATGTCACAGTACGATCTGTGATCTTCTTTTGCTCCAGTTTCAAGTTTAATTTCACAAATGCAGAGTAATGAGGGCTGACATCCTGCTGCATGCAGATGTGGCTCTGGCTGATATTAAAGGTGCTTTGCTCCATTTAGTGAGACTATCAGAGGACTGTGTTTGGCAGAAAGTGATACTTTCCCCCCATTATTTTAGCTGGAATAATTTCAATCTGTAATGCGAGTATTGGCTGGGTAACCTGATCAAAGCTGAGGTGACAAATGGTTGTAAAAAATTATTGCGCAAAGTTAAAAATAGAAAGAAAAAATGTTTTATTACTGTGCAGACTTAGACCAGAGGGTGTCATCTGCAGGTTTGGATGGTGGGAGCTAATAAAAAATAATTGGAATGAACTTATTTTAATATAACACAAACGAGTGTAAATGACTCTCGGGCTTCGTAGAGTCTGGGTTTCACTGACTAAATGCCAGAGAGGATCTACCAACCGATTCTGTTAACACAATAATAACATATTCATGTAAATTATTTCAGTATTTGAGGGCATAAACCTGGCTTTTTGCAAAAAGGCTGAGATATTACAAATGAAGAATTCAAGTAACCGATCGGCTATCGTTTAATAATTTAAGCTAATTCCTGAAATTACAGCTGCTGTCCCTCTGCAGTGGACTTAAAGTATCCCACAGTGCCTTGTAATAAGTTGCATGCAACCAGTGGTCACCGTCCAACTGTTGGATACAATCATTAATCTTCCTAGAGATAAATAAAGAGAAGGGCGACAAGAGCAACAGGAGCGCTCAGCAACATAAACTACCATTTATGTTCATTTATTTGGGATAATGTGCATTTCACAGGCAGATTCATGTGCATAGAGATTAGTATTTGGGTAAATGCGAAGCACAGTTGGCTAGCCCTGCCCTGGCTGCTCAAGAATCCAGGAGGTTACCGCATCTGAAGAGATGTATTTACACCAAACAGAAATTTCTCAGGCCTTTTATGTTAATAAAACAAAAACAAAGCAAACTATTACACCTGACACTAAAATGATCCCCTTGATGAGCAGTAAACTGAGATCTGATGTACATATCATGGTCATTTTACTTCATCAGCTCAGAGCATCAGCCCTGAGCTGGGCAACAGTTTGTTTTAACGTTCTGCTTTTTCAGGTTGTAATTTCTAAGGAAGTATAGACAGTCTTTGGACAGCCAACTAAAATCTATCATCTATATAAATATGAAATGATTTCATTGTGATATTAAGAGTATTTTGTCATCTTTGGGCAGAGCCAGGCTAGCCTCACCTGATCTTTTAGGCTTTATGCTAAGCTAAGCTAACTGGCTCCAGCGTCATACTCAATCGTCAAACAATCCCTGCTTTAGTCCCAGAAGAAGCTAACCTCTTGGGGTTGTGTCAGGAAGGGAATCTGATGTTACTTCAAACACAGCTCCCCACTGTGGGACCCCTTGTGAAGAAGGGAGTAGCTAGATATAGCTTCTAAAACAGCATTTATAAAAAGCACTGACGAGGGCTGCGGATCAGTTACTGTTTTGTTTTTTTAAAGTGGTTACACTTTCCTACAAAGGAGTTCTTTACAACCTCTGTCTTTTCTGGGGAAGGGGCTAAGATAAACAACATAAACACAATTAAAAGAAACTGTTCCACATATTTTTGACACTGCCACCTGGCGGCAGTACAACGCTTCAACATATAGATGATGGTCTGCAAAACCCTGCATCACACCTAAGCAGATAAATGTCAAATTACCCCTGTAAGAGCAAAATGGGCTCAAAATAAATGCTTGCACGTAATCCACAGGAAAGTCTGATATGTCACATTGAATTAGACACATGGCACTTCAAGCAGCCCAGCAGCCATCAAATCTACTTTAAAGTGCCAAGAAACACCACTAATTTATTCGTGGTATCTCTTCTATTTTCACATGTCGTGTTATTAAATTATTGTGCTGTCTGTGGTGATCGCGTCAAGATATTCATCGGAAATTATTCTGTCTTGGTTTGTGCTGTCCTCAAAATCAGTGCTGACAGCAAAGTATACATTAGTGTAAGTGTGATTAGAAAAAAACAAAGCTTCTGACTAGTGCAGGATAAATATAGGTTGTTTATTAATCTTCAAAGAAGCAAAATGTGATTCAAAGAAAGAATTATATAAAAAGAATTTCTACCCAGCCATTTTATTAAAGCCAAATTTACAAATGCATTACAAAAATAAAGCAACACTGTTTCCTCTGTGTTCAAAAGTCGTGATATTAATAGTCTGATAAGATTAATGAATGCCTGGATACTGAAAAACAAAGAATAGAGAAGGTTAAAGCTTCAATACAGTAATAATGGTTACTTTCCCTCTGTGTCCTTTCTAGCTTTCCAGCAGCAAAACAAGTAAATTAATTGGCTGAATTTAGCTCTAACAGCTACTATATGTCATGTCTGCACCAACCATCCTTTTTGCCCTCCAGACACAACAGATGCCCAGTATTGCTTTTCTTTTAGCCTTATATCTGAACCACTTTATTCTATAAAAACAACTGGATAAGCGTTTAATTGGAGAAATAGGGTATCTTTAATAATAATAACTTTAATTAGAATAACTATTTGCATAGTGCTTTTCAAAACGCACAGTTATAAAGTGCTTCACAGTTTGTATAAAACTACACAACTACACAAAGTTTGTGAGCTTCAATCTCAAAATAATCACCTCTGGTTTCAAAATAAGAGCAACCGAGGGGCGAACCCCTGGAATACAAGTCTTACTGGAATTTCACTTGAAGCCAGTACTAGCTAATGGCTAATTTTTATTTGCAGTTTAGCAGAAAACAAGACTGGATGATCTTTGCTGGTCAAGAGTAGTAGCAATTTTTTGAGCAGATATTGCCAAATGATACTTGACAGAAAACTACAGTCAAGTATCATTAGCACAGCAACAGCAGCAGATTCCTTTGTAGCTATTTAGTAGATAATCCAGGAGTAGCATATGGAAAGAAAAGTGAACTGGACCAAGAACTGAGCCTTGGGAGACACCACATATCAGGGGTGCTGAGGAGGACATGTAGTTATAAAAATGAAATTTGAAAAAGAGAAGTGCCAGAGATACTGACCCAGAAACGCTATAATCTGTAAATAAAAATGAAGGGCGAATAAGTCAAGCAATACTCAAATGGAATACTTACCTTTATCTAAGCTCATAAGAATCTCATTAGTAATTTTAAGTATCGCTGTTCCAGTGCTATAATTTTGTTGAAAACCAGACTGGAATTTATCAACATATTGTTACCCTATTTCAAGTAGCTGATGAGCAACAGCTTTCTTGAGGATTTTAGAAATGAACAGCAATTTGTAAATTGGCCTATAATTGTCTAAAACAGTGGGATACAGGGAGGGGTCTTAAAACAGACAAATGGTGACTGCTTTAAAGTATTCTGGCATGCAGCCAGATGATAGAGACTGACTGATAATAAAGCGAAGTGGGGGGGACCTCTAACAAATTTAGGATATGCACATATGAGAAAGTATACTCAGGGAAATCAGGAAGAAATTGAATTATAGAATTGGTTGAGAAACCTGTACAGGTTGGAAGGATCCAGGTTTAATGTGCCCCATCAATATCATAGGGCAAGCAACCCCCCCTAGATAGATAGATAGATAGATAGATAGATAGATAGATAGATAGATAGATAGATAGATAGATAGATAGATAGATAGATAGATAGATAGATAGATAGATAGATAGATAGATAGATAGATAGATAGATAGATAGCTCACATCGAGCAGACAACATGGCAGGAAAACCAGACTGACATGACGAGCTCTTTTCAGTGACAGCGATCCAGTCAAATTTTGATATTTGATTTGTACTGACACGACACTTGACAACCTCTGTTTCAGACCCAGTAAAGTCATCCAGACAAAATAAGGAGAACAAGAATACTAATGCTGTATGGGTAGCAGCAGAGTAGGACTGTCATGGTCGGCTGTGTGGCAGGCAGGATGAGGACCCAATCGCAAAACTCACGGACTCAAGGGATGAACTCAAAAGGCAGCTTTATTGCTGACAAGATGACAGGAAAATACAAAACTTAAACTGGGCACAAGAAACTAATACTTGGAGAGAGACACAGGGAAACCCACGCAGCATGAGGGAGACTACAACACAGAACTGAGGGAGACGCAGACATAAATACACAGAGGGTTAACGAGGGAAGTGGGAGCACACGGGGAACACAGCTGACACAGATAATCATAACGAGACAGGGCAGGAGTGAACACAACATGACGCATACTGACGAGAGACTGTCAAAGTAAAACAGGAAGTACAGAGGTTCAGACAGGAGGAGAGAGCACGGGGAGAACACAGACATAACAGGCTGGGGAAAACATGGAATAAAACACGAAAGGGGACAAGGGCTCATGAATACATAGAGGGGCACACAGGGGGTGAGAGTCACAAAGGGAAAGCACACAGGGAACCACATAACAGGGCAACTCAGGAAACAGAACCTAAACAGGGAACTGAATACAAAAATACAAGAGAACTAAGAATACTGGGCCAACACGGCCCAGGACCATGACAAGGACACCCAACAATACCGTCTTATCTGCCTTGTTTCTCCATTTATTGACCAGCTGTACAGACTTCCTCTATTCTCATCGTCTTTGGAAAGATGCCAATAGATATGAAGCGCATTTAACTAGTAAGTTAATTGCTTGAGCTCATTTATTTTTGGAGGCGTGTGGCAGGCTGCTCCCGTGGTCTCAGAATCATCCCTCGTCAGCAGTTTGAACCAAAACGCAATTTCATTACTCTGATCTCCAGAGGTTACGCACTAGCAATACATGACAATCATCTTTACTCTCTTAACATGTGCTCTCTGTCTGACAGCGGCTATCCATCCTTTTTTCGATGTGGTATTTTCAAACAAAAGTAAACCGTGTACTTAAAAGGGACCTATTATGCTTCTTTCCGGCTAAAACTTTTTTTTATTCTTGGTCTCTACTAGATGGCTTTGCATGACTCACAGTTTGAAAATCTTATTTCATTTTTCATTCATGCAGATTTTTTTTTTTAGTTTTGCCACCCTCGCTATAAGTCAACTTCCTCTCTGATTGGCTGCCCCTTGCAAACAGAAGGTTTGAACAGCAGATTGGCGGAGCTGCTGTTCTCACAGTCAGAGCTCAGCCAAAAACACTAAAACTAGAGTCAGTTGATAATTCTGGGATTTTATAGTAGTAGGTATTGTAGCTTTAAAAGTAAATACTGGACAAATGTAACTATTCTTTGTATACATTTTTGTGTAAAATAATTATAGATTTCCTGAATTGAAGAGCAACATAGTCGCATTAAAAAGGGGCTTTGTACTCCCGGGCTAACGACAAATATAAAGACAAAAGCTTTAAATCTGGTGTCAGACTGTAATCACAGCACTGCAATGATTTCAAACTTTTTTCTAATATGAAAAACTTTCATAACTCTGTTTGTTTGTCAACTCTTTCCCAAATCATTAATTTAATTAAAATATCCCCTCCAACACAGTGCTGCACTGACACAAGAATATATAGCACTCTGGGCAAAATGTAATGATTTTTCTTACCAATAAAATTGCTATCCTCCGTACTGAAAACAAACGTCTGCTGCTCACATACTGCTATTGTTATCATCCTTTGGATGAAAATGTATTTAAACTGTGTCTCAGTAAAGAAGCATGGTATAATAAGAAAAATTACCAAATTCAAATAAGCATCTCAAAGAAAAGCAGAACCATTTGAAATATCTATTCTTTCAGATTTTTGTATTACTAGCCCGACTTAAAGAGCAACTCGGTGATCCCTCAGGCTGTCAGGGAATGACACTAACCATCCTCTTTTATGTCAAAGCCGAGGCAAACCCCAGCGGTCTCATTAGAGGAGGAGCAGAGTTTTGACTGAGTAAAGGGGAGAGCTCCTTCAAGGGCCAGTGAGAATGTTCAACACCAAATGAAATCCTGGCAGCAATTAGATGCACATCACAACCTCACAGAGTGCAGCTGGGGAAGAGAAGAAGCTGGACACAAGACATGCCCAGCATTAATGTCCACTCACTATTAAAGCTTAGCTAATTAGCTGATTAGTCATTTAGGGTATTTATGAGCTGTTTAGGAAAATCTTAAGCAAAAATGCCAAACACTGTTTTCAGCTTTTCGTTATTTCTTAGTCTTCTATAACATATAGAGAGCGCAAACAGTTAACCAAGAAAATAACTTTCAGATTAATTAATAATGAAAAGAATTAATTCATCTGTCCCAATGCCCTAATGCCTGCTTACTGAAAATGCACATAAAAAGGATGCTGCTATTATAGTACATGTATTATTAATCAGTCTGTTAAATAATCTCTCCCTCTCATGCACATTATATATAGTTTTCCTTTAATTAAAAGATGTATTGATTAGATCATATAAAGTTCCCCCGCAGAGTTCGGGATCGTCTCCTTTATAATAACGCCAGTCAAATAACATATATTAAAGTCAGACACAAATCTAAACATTTGATAAGCTGAGATCAGAGAACATTTGTCAGCCTCGGAGAATCTAAACTGATCTAAAGCTTATCAAAACAGTCGCTTATTCAGTTGACAAAAGGATTAATGCATAAACAGAAATGACCCTGTGTTGGCTTTGAACTGCATTTTACACCGACTGCAACGTGTTTGATTTATTCCACTCAGCACATTTTCCGATCAGCAGGCCAAACCGCACTGACAGAAAAACAGTATTCAGTGTCAGCCTTGAAAGTTTTAAGATAAAAATTTATATTATTTAGAGCTTGAATAAATGAAGCTGGAGTACACTGAGTAGCATAACATTTTCTCTATGAGGTCAGGATTCCTCATTGCTATGCAGCACGTCAGACTCGGCGTTGCATGAAAACTTGAAAAACTCTCTGAGAATTTCCAAATTTTAGATTTAGGCCAGCTGAGAGACAGGCTGAGAGACACTGTGATTTAAAATGACCAAACAAATGCAAATCTGGACGAGACAGCCAGACAGAGCAGAAATGTTTGCAATCAGACTGTCACTCTGTTGGACGGGCAGCTTCTTTAGCAGAGGGAGACATCTTGTGGCCTGCCTCTAAATGAAACTAACCTCTCACACAGCCACTTTGTATGCTGCACCAGTCGTGCACGGAAACCCTGAGTGGATATTTTTGCTAGGAGAGGGTTATACTGTGAAATGCCTCATATAAAATTCATCAAAAGGAAGAAATATTGCCATACACTTTGTAGGAAAATTAATTAAACAAAAAATACACCAAAGCTGCTCAGAAGGAACATATTCAGTGTACATTTATTGGACATAAAAATGTTAGTCCTTGTTGTTTGTTACATTTCCCCCCCCCCAAAAAAAAGTGCTGTTTTGTTGAGCTGAGGCAGCATGTTTTTTTCTGGTTCAGTTAAAAACGTGCCCTCCCATTACTTATTTAAAATGTAGAGTAATTACAAAGATCTCTGGCGCAGCATATGTACAGTATATCCTCCCAAGCAAACCAGGTGGAGGGCAGATGCAGTCTGTATCAATAAAACACAGATGCAGCTGGCTACACCTGCTGTCTTTCTCCCTTGTTCCATTCCAGGCAGAATCCAAGAAATGCTGTCACTCAAGCTTTCACTCTGCAGCCTGCAGTCACACTTTGATAAACTCACTCCTTGAATTTCCTCACCAGTACTTTTGCAGGGATAATGTCTTTTTTTCCACATCTTGTTTGCTCAGCTGGAGGCTTTTGGTACCCTGAATCCATTCAGGGATAAGCACTTGCCAGCAGTCTAAAATTGCCACAGTGTAACCCAGCATTCCATCAGGAACTTTTTTTGCCCTCCTCATGTATGTGTTAAGAATAAAAAGCATATCCTTAAACGTTCCTGAGGCTATACACCAAATCTCTCCCTCGCCAGCATTTAAAGGACTTTTATTACAGAATACAAATTTTGAAAGCCAATTACACGTTCATAGTTTAAAAATCACAACTGAAAAAACAAACAATGAAGTATATTATATGGGCAAAAGTACCTGGGCACCCACACATTACTCCTACAGGAGCTGCTTGGCCATGAAAACCCATGACACTAAGCTCCCGACACAGAATTTTTGTGCAGATGCCAGAGGATGCCAGAGGAGTTTTGGAGCTGTGCACTTACTGAGTTACCACAACATTGGTGCCTCAGTACTTTATGTGGTCTGACACTTGGTGGCTGACTTGCTGCAATTCATAATCACAACATAAAATCATGACATTCTTAGTCGTATGAGTTCTAAATTTAATTTTTCTGACAACCTTACAGAGATTGAAATCTTTGTAACTGAAAACAGTATGTTAACAATACTAATTAATCACTTATTCTAACCTATAAAACTATATTCGATTTATTTTTATTTTTATAGCACCAAATCACAGCAGCAGTCACCTCAAGGCACTTTATATAGTAAGGCTAAGACCCTATGTAAGTATGCATGTGTGTGTGTGTGTGATATAAATGAGTTACATAGTGTTTTGATGCATTCATATGCAGCATGTCACACTGCGTTTATAATATCTGACTGTGACAGGCTGAGTTGTTATTAACTCAGCCTGTCACATTAATCGCTGAGTTGTTATTAATAATGAAAAAAACATCCTTTCTAACCTCTCTAACACTCCACTTCAGTTAATATATAAATCATTCACCGCAGTCATGGGGCAGGTTTACAGATGTATGCTGACGATATGGTGATATATGTCTCAGACAAAAATGTCTCGTCTGTTTCTTTGCATCGTTTACATTCCATAGCAGCACGACTTTAAAACTCTCAGCATTAATAAAACTGTCAGTTTGCCTCTCTTCCAGGGCTCGGTACTGAAAGAAGCCCATAAGTTAAATTTAGAGGCAATTCACAGAACAGACCTCATTTAGATATTAGATTCTCTTTCATTTACCTTCAGAACCTTCAGGTGAACCCTGAAGCTACTCAGCTACTTTAAATCTTACTATACTGCAGTCTGAACAAATAAATACAAACATACAGTACATACAAAAATAAAAATCACTTAGTCATCTAGGAGGAAAGAAATCTCACAGAATCCAGTGAGCTCTTTAGAACGGCATAATCTTTCAAAATGTTTGTTAAGGCAGACTGCATTACTAGGTGCTTGACTGTATACAAGTTTAAGCTCGTGGCAGTGAAAACACCTGTATTGAAAGAGGTGTGGCCTAATAATAAGGCATTTCCAACAATAGGTGATGTCTAAGCTCTTCTGTCTAAAGGTGCAACGGGTTGAAAAATTAAGACGATGCAAAGTAACAAAAATAGCAGAAATGTAAACATGTTCACATGCTGGTACAAAAATGTATTTTGGTATTTATGGGTAATTTATTTCTTCAAGATGACTAAAAAAGGTGATAAATTATTTTATAGCTTTACTATTTAAACTGCATTAAGGCTTAAAGTTAGGCCATTTCCACTTTAACTCACTGGTAGGCTTAGTAGGCTTCACCCCTGTTAATTGACTGAACTGGATCTCTGCAGCATGTTTGTGGTGTTTTCAGATATTTTAGTGGATTTATCTGAAAGAAAAAAATAGATGGCCTGCTGTGCGGATCATTCATTTGCATGTTACTTAGCAATAATACCTGGTGATGGTGTCAGTTTAATGGAGCTATGCAGTATACTCCATTTGTCCATATATGATCAATTCTTCCTTAAAAACAACAACAACATGGCACAAACATGGCCAAATTACTAATGCTGATGTTTCACAACAAGGTATCACAAACCAGTGAGTTCATCTTTTATATACAGTCTATGATATTGACCAAATAGTCTTGAAGAGTAATCTCAGAAAGCAACTCCACACTTTGAAAGGTGCAGTGCATAACATATTGGCTAAGAGACCAGGATGTAGATCCCAGAGGCCATTAGTGGAGGGAAAAAAAAGAAGCTAAATATGGCTTCTGAGGCAATCAAAAATCAAAAGACCTTGTGATATGAACCATTAGTCATTTGTGCTCCATCTGTGTTCAGTAGATCAGGAAAACTTGGGAGTACAATGCATGCTGTTGTTTGAATATCATGATGCCAGGAGGCTGATAATCTACAACAAAACATAATGGCTCTATTGGTTTTGGACAGAGCCATATTTGTGTCCGGTGTCTCCACCTAACAAGCCAATTAACTTAAGAGGTTCTGTCAACGGGCACCTCCGATGTCTGCCTATGGTCGTATGCCGGATGTGCAAGTCAGCATAAAGCACCCTCACACAGCATCCCCTCCATGAATTCCTTCAGTATTCCTCCTCAGTGCCATTGACTGGACTGCCAATGCTGCACTTAGAGTAACAGCGATTTTCACAGTAATCTTTTCTGATACTGAGTACTGGAATAAACACATTAAGTATTTGTAATCTGGCCTGTCATCTACGCTCGGTGCGTCAGATTTGTTTATTTCATTGTTTGCACTATACTCTATTTTATCTCTACTCTCCTTTTCATGCTCTAGGCAGCAGTGTAATTTTGTGCTCCTTCACACACCTTCTTCCTTTCATCTCTCCTAATGCTTCCAGTTGTGCATCGAGGCAGTGGCTCTGCTCCAAAGCAGGCTGAATCACAGTGATGGTGTCAGTGCTCAGCTGAGTCCCAGTCCCACCTCAATCTAAGCACAGCGCAGCCTCTTTTTCTGTTTTCTCTTTCTCATTTGTTTCCATTTTGTGTCAGTGCTCCCCTTCAGATCTATTTGTCGCTTTTCACCCTTTCCACCTCTCTCTGGTATAAGGAGCTATTCTTTTTTACTTTTCTCCACGTTGCCTATTTTCTCTCTCTGTCTGCATCTCTGACGCTCAATCCTGTCTTCTGCTTCTTTTACTCACCTTTTTCTTTTCTTTGACCTCCAAAGCCAACATCAGCCTCCAGACAATACTGCAGTGCATAAAGTAAAACACCAGCTCCTGGCTCTAGCTTTGGCAGGCAAGACTTAATGTAATATTAAAAAGGAAGCTTAAACCAAAGGTCTTTTGTTACACCATAAACTAATAGATCTACGGGAAGTTCAGTGACAACATAGAAGATCAAGCGTAACGGGATAAACATGTTAGGATCAGCTCTCTGCAGTGGCATGGGCCGGCTAAAGTGCTGAGCTGGTGATCGATTGAAATGATATTACACCAGCTTCGGCATGCATCCTGCATATACACAATGACAGATGATTTATTTGGTGTGAGCTAGTCTTGCAGGCTTAATCCACAGCAATGATTCAGGGTGTGTTGGGGTGCTTACGCTTTTGAGTATTAATGAGGTAATCAATCACACGCCACTTCACAGACAGTAAGGCACCAAGATGGAGGCATGAGATTAATTTGATAATGAAGTAAAGCCTCCACCAAGACACTTATTTGGCAAATCATATATATTATAATCTAAAAATGGTTTTCTTTAATGTGATGTTGTGTCATATACAGCGTCCTCGCTACCAAAAACTGTAATCTGAGCACGGCTTGTTACCACAGACTGATCCAGGGACATTCAAGGCTATGTTTCTATGTATATTTAGAGCACCGCATGGGCAGAACATTCCCAGCCTCTACCATCTGCCAGCTTTTAAATATACGAGAGTCGTTCTCCACCAGCAAATTACAGCATCTCTCCCCCCAAAAAATATTTCATTACTTGATGCAAAGGGAGTGATTGCACTTGGGGGCGCTGATATTTCCCCTATGAGATTTCTCAATACGACTGCACCCATACCCAGCTCATTAGCTGAAACATCTGGTCTTTCCTGTCACTGTCAGGCATGCCAAGTTTCTCCAGCCACTGTTACTTTGTCTAAAATGCTACACATACGTACACGCATGCATGTACTGAAATAGATCCGAAAGGACATCTGAAAAATGTTATCAAACTAAAGTGAAGTATTAGTATGCTACAACTAATATGGTCGAATAGCTGCAAAACTTTGTACTAAGAGGTTTAAATAGGAAAATCGAGCCGTATGTTTATTCTAATGATGTCCTTTTAAAAGCCATACCAAAATGGATCAATTAAGTGCATCAGCAGAGGTATCTGAATGATTCAGTGCATATATTTTCTCAGGTTTTTCCACATACACAGAGCTAATTGTCGGATGTTGTCTAGACCTTGTGTGAGTCATTTTGTGTTGATGTTGCTGAAGTATATAATGGGTAATCTCAATTCCATCCCATCTTATCTCCTATGAGAGGACCTGCCTCTCAGCCTCCCACAGAAAGATCAGCAGGCCGAGGGAATCGAGGAAGGGGGAATTCAGGCAGCTCTATGAATCTTTAATTAGTCCCCTCTATACTTAGGCCCTCCGAGCATCTCCAGTTTCTGACATTTAGCTGAAATGTGCCCTTTGTATGCAGGGATGTGAAGAAGCCAAGGTCATCTGACTGATCACAGCGATATCAAAATGTATCTTTATTAGCTCATATGCGCTGTGTTGTTTTTGAGAATATGACTCAAACCTGATGAGTCATTTAAATGTGCAAGTCTTCATAGTAGGTGTCAGGTTTGGTTTGAGTTGAAAAGCCAAACCTTTTCTTTTAATGTGAATCACTGTCACTAACAAAAAAATAAATAAAAAGCAACAGTAGCGCTACATTAGAACAGCTAGGTAATTAGTATAAATCGTTTGCCTCTGTTTCACTGCTGGTTCCCAAAGAAACTGTGCAGCATGAGACACCCGTCTCAGGCTGGGTTTTCATCACTCAAATCAATGGCCCATTTCATCGAAATACAATCCTTCCCCTGTCTCTGCAGCAGGACGATTAAGTTCCGCTCAGATTCTGCTGACATAATTTTATTTCTTTCGTAAAGACCTGAAAATTGAGAAGGAAAAACTGGAGTTCACAAAAAAAAAAAAAAAAAAATGAAGGCACACAAGTTAAGACAAATTACCTTTTCATCTCTACAATGACATTGTTCCTGTGACATTATGTGCTTTAGATTTTTGTGATCGGAGACAAATATTTAGAACATTTGGTGCCATTACTACGATGAAGACGACAATCCTTCTGAGGTATTTACAAAGAAAAACAGTAACGTGTTAAAAACCCTACTGGTCTTGAAAACAGCATATGCTTGCTTCATAATGCATGATGCATGATGCCAGCAGAGATTTGTTGAACCATATGGCACCTCAGTAGATTAAACGTTTCGGAGGACACTTTTAAGAAAGTAACTTTCATTTCTCCTTCAAGAAAAATTACAGCTAATAGCAGTCACAAAGTGAAGAACTGGACCCAGCATAAATATTGGCATCACTATAAAGGCGAACGAAACACATTCCTGCTTTGTAAACAGAGATAAAGTGCTGCTTTATTAGTATTCCTCAGAAACTTTTCCTCTTCCACCCACGTACCCATTGTTCTCCCTAAAGCTACTTTATCTTTTCACAAACATGTCATTTATACTAGTATTTTAAAAAATAAAGTAGGGATTATGTTAAGAAAAAAAAGCTAAATTACGCAGTGACAGCATAATTTGAATCAAAGTGATGTCTCCTCTACTAACGATATCTGATTTGAATGATTATGCTCATCATGACATCATGACAGTGCTCATTTTGGAAATGTAACGTCTTTGAGCAGATCTCCTGGTGTTTAGAAACATAAACAGACTCATTTTTCACTTCACCCCCGGGCAAAATGAAGCGCTGGAATCGTAGTTTTATAATGAATATTGAACAGCTCACAGTTGTTGGTATTTCTGCCTGAGGCTTTGTTTCTGTTCAAATTTTGCTTTCAAGCTTTCTATTAATAATTTCAAATTAAAGATTTTTAACACACGATTTGACACTTCCCATTAAATATTTTGTTTAAATAATAATGAATCAGCAATTAACCTGCTGAGACATTATGAAATATTGCAGAGAGAACATGTTCAACCTCTCATTGTGATCTTGTTTGGGATTTTTTGGTTTTAGCCCTAAATGATTGAGTGGCTACACTGATCACACAAGAGGTGACACCTACATGAGGAGCCTTACTTACTGTGGTGAAGTTCTCTGGACCACAGTCCTTGCCTCTGTATTTGCAGTCAAGCAGCATCTCCTCTATGTTATGACTAGTCCTCTGCACAAACTCCAGCATGTTGAAGGTCTTGCTGGGGAAAAACTTGGTGTTGCTGTCTGTGGGTTGCCCTATAGCGGCCATGAAATCATCAAAGTCTCCTTGTTCCACACCCAGGAGTCCAGCCATCCAGAAGATATCATTCCTCCGGAGCTGGGACTTTCGGAAGGTGTTGTAGTTGCAGAGGGTTATGGCTGGGAAATACATGACGGGACTGTCCATTTCATCCAGAATTGTAACATGGGGGTATTGATAATACTCGATAACACGGTCGGCCACTTGGAGCAGGAAGATGGAAAGCGAGGCGCTGAATGCAGCAGCCCAGAGCAACCGCCGGAAAGTCACTCCACCGGGCAGAAATATGTGGCTCAGGCCGTGGAGCGTACAGTTGGCCCCGAAAACAGTGATGTCTGATGGGGGACGTGGCGCTTCCTCCTCTGGAGCTCCCATTTTCTCCAAATTTTTCCTCAGTCAAGTTTTGCGGTTGTCAGATGTCGTGTGGCTGCAGCGGTGCCCTAACGAAAACTGATGGTAGCAGAGAGGTTTAGCCAACCAAGGGGAGGCTGGACAAGACAGTGTCTGGTTTCCCTTTCCCACCCGAGGGAGGGGAAAGGGTTGGATATCTGGAGCTGGGAAGCAGCAATGAACTGTAATATCAACCATTCCACAATAAGATCTTAGAGGGCACATTGAATGCAAGAGATAGAGTTTCAACTGGGAAGTAAGCCTCACTTCCCTCGCGGGTAGCAGTGGATAGAGTCCAGATTGATGCAGCAGAAAGGCAAACGTGAAAGTGAAGCACATTACTGACCTCTGGTACTCAAATACTATTCTCTTCTGTTAAAATTCTTTTTCTAGTGGAAGCTTCCAGACATTTATTTGTGTTAACTTGTGAATACTTCCCTTTAACACTTGCATTGGGGACTTTTACTGTTTTATCTCAAACTGAATGATTCACTGTCATTTAATCAGTGGCAGCCGGTCAAAACCCTCGGAGACATCATAAATATGATGTCATGCAGATAAAAACATGGCTGTTTGACAGCCAGCTGACATTTTCAAGCTACAACATGTGATGAATTCTCAATTAGCTTCACATTTAGCTTGAGATGCCACACACCTTAGAAGCTACACTGGAGTAATAATTTAGTGCTTTCTTTAATAGCACCTGCATAGGGATTGTTCTGAAAGGTCAAAGATTTGCTCCTTCATGGTTTTCAGTTAACTTTTAATTCCTCCTGACAGAATCTAAATATGACACCCGTGTTAATCATGTTATGAAGTGTGTAATTGGTAAGATTTTTTTTTTTTTTTTTTATATACAAAGCATTATGTTAGAGGGTAACATACATATCTGACTTATTTCTTTTAAACCATTGAAATGGGTTAAAATAAGTACACTAAGTTCTTGTCACTCAGTACACATGTACCTGATCCTTTAAGTTTAAAGCAAACATCTTCTTCTGTCCTGCCGCAGTCTCCTTATCATGAGTTTTGTAACTGCATCAATTATTAATGCGCCCTCCTGCATATTTTTTTACTCATGGACAGAGGTGTATATTTGCAGAATGTGAGCCTGAGGCTACTTCAGTTCACACTGGCGAGACTCTGTCTCGACTAGAATTGATCAGCTTAGAGGAGCATTCATTTAAAGCAAAGTTAATAAGGTAACTGATGCTGGGACCTCAGCCACAGCTTTAATGGCCTGCCAGGACTACTTATAACAAGGCTGGTTAACCAGTTCAGACCAGCTTTCTTTCCCTACTAAGTAATCTCTTATATTTACTGATTTATATCTACTTCTTTGTGCTTTTTTGATGCTTCCATCTCACTTTATTGTTCCTTTTCTTTATTCAGCTATGTGCACTTACGTCCTTTAGTTGCTGCAAGTGACAGCTGACTTCTGTGAGTCGTATTGTCTTGTATTCATGATATGTGCATCTAAAAGTTTAAGCAACCCAGCAAAATTATTAGGTGACTTTTATTTGTCTCTTTGAGCACTTCAGCACTGTGTGCCAACATTATTAGATCGATCTATTCAAATCCTGTTCTGAATACTTCCACTTGTACGTCTATAACTTCACAAAATACCTAAAACTTGTGCACAGAGAAAATGACCTGAGTTCCATGCCAAGAATCTGCATGAGTGACGAGAGCTGGGTGGGAACCAAAACGATTGAGCCGAGGTCTGGCCCCAATCAGCCCAACAGCCTCCTCTGCAGTACGTGCCATTGTGTGCCCCCCTCATAGTGTATTAAAAAGGCAGGAGATTATTGGCTACACCAACACAATCGTCACTCACCATCATACAGTGGGGCAAAAAAGTATTTAGTCAGCCACCGATTGTGCAAGTTCCCCCACTTAAAATGATGACAGAGGTCAGTAATTTGCACCAGAGGTACACTTCAACTGTGAGAGACAGAATGTGAAAAAAAATCCATGAATCCACATGGTAGGATTTGTAAAGAATTTATTCGTAAATCAGGGTGGAAAATAAGTATTTGGTCAATAACAAAAATACAACTCAATACTTTGTAACATAACCTTTGTTGGCAATAACAGAGGTCAAACGTTTACTATAGGTCTTTACCAGGTTTGCACACACAGTAGCTGGTATTTTGGCCCATTCCTCCATGCAGATCTTCTCGAGAGCAGTGATGTTTTGGGGCTGTCGCCGAGCAACACGGACTTTCAACTCCCGCCACAGATTTTCTATGGGGTTGAGGTCTGGAGACTGGCTAGGCCACTCCAGGACTTTCAAATGCTTCTTACGGAGCCACTCCTTTGTTGCCCGGGCGGTGTGTTTTGGATCATTGTCATGTTGGAAGACCCAGCCTCGTTTCATCTTCAAAGTTCTCACTGATGGAAGGAGGTTTTGGCTCAAAATCTCACGATACATGGCCCCATTCATTCTGTCCTTAACACGGATCAGTCGTCCTGTCCCCTTGGCAGAAAAACAGCCCCATAGCATGATGTTTCCACCCCCATGCTTCACAGTAGGTATGGTGTTCTTGGGATGCAACTCAGTATTCTTCTTCCTCCAAACACGACGAGTTGAGTTTATACCAAAAAGTTCTACTTTGGTTTCATCTGACCACATGACATTCTCCCAATCCTCTGCTGTATCATCCATGTGCTCTCTGGCAAACTTCAGACGGGCTTGGACATGCACTGGCTTCAGCAGCGGAACACGTCTGGCACTGCAGGATTTGATTCCCTGCCGTTGTAGTGTGTTACTGATGGTGACCTTTGTTACTTTGGTCCCAGCTCTCTGCAGGTCATTCACCAGGTCCCCCCGTGTGGTTCTGGGATCTTTGCTCACCGTTCTCATGATCATTTTGACCCCACGGGATGAGATCTTGCGTGGAGCCCCAGCTCGAGGGAGATTATCAGTGGTCTTGTATGTCTTCCATTTTCTGATGATTGCTCCCACAGTTGATTTTTTCACACCAAGCTGCTTGCCTATTGTAGATTCACTCTTCCCAGTCTGGTGCAGGTCTACAATACTTTTCCTGGTGTCCTTCGAAAGCTCTTTGGTCTTGGCCATGGCGGAGTTTGGAGTCTGACTGTTTGAGGCTGTGGACAGGTGTCTTTTATACAGATGATGAGTTCAAACAGGTGCCATTCATACAGGTAACGAGTGGGGGACAGAAAAGCTTCTTACAGAAGACGTTACAGGTCTGTGAGAGCCAGAGATTTTCCTTGTTTGAGGTGACCAAATACTTATTTTCCACCCTAATTTATGAATAAATTCTTTACAAATCCTACCATGTGAATTCATGGATTTTTTTTTCACATTCTGTCTCTCACAGTTGAAGTGTACCTCTGGTGCAAATTACTGACCTCTGTCATCATTTTAAGTGGGGGAACTTGCACAATCGGTGGCTGACTAAATACTTTTTTGCCCCACTGTATGTGGTGAAAACTGGACTTTAAGCAGCATGTGCAAAGGAGATGCAAAAGGAGACGACCTCACATGGGAGATCATCAAAAATTAAAAATTAAAATCAGATATGGTTTTTGCTTTTTGTGGGTGGAACAGCAGAACGTATTCATCACATCTAATAACAACCGTGTTACAAAGGATTTGCAACCAATTGGAAGTCCAATAGCAAGCTCCCTGTAAATTTTAAGATGTTGCTTCAACACATCTCTGACTCCAATTTTCCTTCTCACCTCTGTTTTGGTCCCCACCAACTCTCAGGAGAAATATCTGGTTCTTCACCTGAAAACAGTTTCACAATGTTCACCAGCTAGTTGCTAATTTTTGTTTCTCTGCAGTTTGGAGGCAGGCGAATCATTCTGAACCAGACTTTCATGAAAGAAAATCTGCCTCCTGATGCTTGTGAAAGCAGTGGAAATGAATGTGAAAGAAAAGGCTGTGGGCAATACGACTGAATGAATGAACTGAAGGCACTAAAACACTTTGAGGGTAAACTGCAGGGTGACTCTTGGTTACATTACGACAAACAACATAACAACATTACTCATTACTCACCGTCATTTACTTCTCGGCTAATGTAAAAATATTGATCGGTGCAGCTTTAAGAGCTCTAACATTATTAATTAAGTTGTTACCTCCCCATATGCACTTAACACTGTCATAGCCCTAACTCTATCATTTAATGTGTGCCAGCCGGAAACGGACTGTACGTACACCATCAGTCATATGCAGTAAGTACTGATGGTACGTACTTTTGCATGCATAGTGCACATGCACTCATATTTATCATTTTATTTTGCATTTCTTTGATTAAAAAAGGTGTCCAGCACTACGCTTTTTGTCACGTTTTCTGTGATCAGTGTGACACAAACTGTAATGTCCATGAATATAAGGCTTGTCTGCAAACCCACTGGCTAGTCTGCTGACTTAACCTCTTGGGCCAACAGCTGATTTTTTTCAATTATTCCTGTGTAGCTGCACATATCCAGGGATAAACTTCCTGTTCACCCTTCGGTCATTGTTTATAGATGTACAGCATTATTTTTTGCCTTTTCTTGCCAACTATTTGTGTGTTTTAATCTTTCTCTCTCTTCTCTCCTTTCTCTCTCTTTCCCCTCACCCCTCAACTGGTTGTTGGTAGCTTTCTGTCCCTCCTTGAGGCTAGTTTTGTTTTGCTGGAGGTCTCTTCCTGTTAAAAGGGAGTTCTTCTTCACTACTGCTCCCAAGTGTTGCTCATAAGAGAGCCTCTGATTTTCTAATATAGTGGGCTCTTCACCTTACAATATAAAGGTGGAATAATTGCTTATTATTTTTTTAACCTTTAATAAAACTCTTGAGATTAAAAGGATTTTTTACAGTGTCCAGTCCAAGAAGGACAGCAGTACTGTCATAAGTTGCATAAATTAATATAAATTAATAGCACATAGATATATAAATCCATACACCAGTTAAGTACTGGCAAAATAAATACATGAATTAATTAATTAATAAACAAATTAAATAACCACAACCCAAATGTATAAACTTCAGTGTCAATATAGAACAAATGCCTTAGTAAAAGTAATGTTCTATTCAGGCAAAACATCTGCAGTCAGCACGTCAAGTCATTTAACATGGCCTTAAATTCAGTAAGTAATAAAATTTACTGAATTGAACAAAATGTTTCGAATTGACCGAATAGTTTTAGTGTTAACAAAACTAAACTGCAGTCAGAATGTGGTGTTTTTTCAGTCTCCAGATTAAGCTCAAGCCTACAAAGCAAACGACCAGCAGGAACCAAAAAGCTTTAAGTTGCGCGCATTCATATGCAAATATTTGTTTGTAGTGATTAAGGTCAAATAATGCGCTTAGTGAAAATTGCTAAAATATCCCTTTAATTTTTAAATCTATTCCTGAATTCAAAACAAACAATGTGATATTATAGGATGGTGTATGAATAGCATGCCGGTGGGGGCCCATTTCGCTCATTATTTTTACAAATAAATATTCTACAGACTAAAATAACACATAAAAGGTCAGAGTGTGGGTTCGTGACATGAAATGACGAGCAACACGCTATGTTGCAACATCAGGATGCAACAAAAACTAATCATTTGTTTGTTGTTTTCCCACCAAATGCCATTTAAAATTTGACACATGCAATAAAATAACAGACAAACAACCTCAAACCTCGATGGGAGTTCTTAAGAAATCAAGAAGTTCAGAAAATATTTAGTCGAGCATTGACGTGTGTGTACATAAAAACAAAAAGGGAACCAGAAAGCTCTTAAACCTTGAAGATAGCCAACCAACAGGAGAAAAAAAAAAGCATAAAAATGTGAAACTATAAGGGTTCAGATAGAACAACTTAAAGAAGGTATCTTTAAACCATGACTTAATGTACAGGCAGTTTGCTGAGGCACTGAGACTTTCTGTTTGTGAATTCATTAGAGACTTCTTCATTATGCTTTCAGGAAAATCAGCACTGATGTTGTGTAAGTACCATCTCCGCTCTTCTTTATCATCTCTCGGGAAATGGAATTATCTTTCTTCAACTACAACAAACGCTAAAGTTGTCACAGTGTATTCGTGTAATTAATAGGTGCACTCTAAGTGAAGTGCAAGCCACTGCTCAATCAATACACTGTGGAGTTTTTCCAGCTGCTTTAAGTTAAGTGTACTGGTTAATGCGCTGCCGCAAGAAATCAGCAGTTCAGTACATCATGGCTTCTCTGTGGCCTGGGAGCACCTTCTTTCACTCTACAGCAAGAAGAAAACGGAGCTGAGGCTGGATTCACACGTGTCATGGTTACTGATGTCAGATATCCAAGTCCTCCTTCTCATCAGCCACTTTGTATCCCGACCGTGTCGAGACTGTCAGTGCTGAATCTGACAAAGGGAATGTTATAGGTGACTACTGGAACATCTTTTGAAAAAGTATAAGGTTCGTTTAAATACTGACTGTGGAGGTAAAGTGTCAGACCTGCCCATCCGAAATCTTCCGAAAATCCTAATTAGCTTGCTATCTTTGTGGCAGGAAGGCCAGCAGTCACAGCTGGGAGGTACAATGTCCTGCATGAGTAGAATTCAAGCCACAGTGACTTTATGTAAGTGTTGCCCAACTGTCTTCCCTCATTCCTCTCATCACATGTCGACAAGTCCTTTCATGTATTTCCAAAATCAAAATATAGAAAAGGAGCCAAGTTTGAAAGTGCTGAGCTAACACATTAATGTGACGACACTTTTCACATCAATAAGCTTTACAGAGATAATGATGAACAAGTATGCAAATAGGCTCATTAAAATGCAGGGTGAGAGCTGGATGCTGGAATTCATCTCAAAATGTTTTAAACCTCAGACCCCCGAACCTTCTGGGAGTTAGGCTTTAGGGTTCGCCTAAGTGATGACGTCTTTTAGTGACCGGAGGGACTGAATGCTAAATAGCAAAAAACAAAAACAAAACAACAAAAAACAGAAGAAAACAAATAAGAAAAGCCACTCAATGATCTAAACTCATAGTCTGCTTTCTCTTCTTTCCCAGAACTTTTAACCATTGTCAATCTCATCAAAGTGTGCAAATGCAACTGCTGTGACTGACAGACTGTTGTTGGGTTGCACATAATGTTATTTCCATTAGATCCAATGATGTAAATCATAAAACATTAAACATTAAAAATGTCCATTACAATTTCCCAAGGCAGGAAATGGCTTGTTCTGTCCAACAAAAGTCCATTATTCCAAAATATTTAATTCAGTTCAACTTCGGAATTTCAACAGACATTCACAGTTCAGGCCCGAAGCAGTGGATGTTTAATCTTTTTAAGCACTCAAATGATGACTTAATTATGTAAATAGTTTATCAGAACAGAGCAAAAATGAATGCAATTTGTGCAAATGTGCAAACAGACTGATCCTCAAAACCTTCTATTTGTTAGGGGCAGCCAGAATAAAAACAAGGAGCTGCAGTTTAACAAAAGAGGTCCCCTTTGACCAGCACTATTTTATTTTCTTTTTGCAATCAAAACACCTCATTTCCATGAGCTTCTATGGTGCAAAAACAATTTTAGATTTGCCTTTATTTCATTCTGCACGTATGCAGAAGTACTCACTGGTCATCTGAATAAGCCAGGACTACATACTACTCACACATTTTAATGCCAGTGCAGTATCTGCAGCTACCATCCGCTGGTCCACTTTCACATCATAAGAAGTGATCAGATTTTTAAATGGCAATAATCAGAGTCTGTGGCCTCAGTGAGTGTACAGCGCAGCTGCTTTCTCTTATGGCAAGCAGGAAATGGGCAGCAATTAATGAGGAAATTCAATATTTCAGTATTGACCCAAACACAGGAGAATCCTTGATAAAATGGCTGTCACATTAGCAAAAGGAAGGTGCTCGAATTGGCGCTTGCAAAGATGCAGTGGTGTACACTGTATCTTTGCTTCACATGCATTACGGCTTCAGAGGAGACAACGATCTTTGTATTTCGTAGTAATGACAGAAACCCTCCCCAGTTTGTTTTAATACCTAACTCCATGCTGACAGTTATTCATCAGGCACAAGCGGCGTTCTTCATACAGCTGCCAAAGTAATCACACTGAGTATGAAAGGCTGAAAAGCTTCACTGTGGGTACTTCAAAGAGCTTTCAAAAATTAATTTCTGTCCATCTAAGACAGCAATTACTGTAGCTCTAAGCACAGTTAAGGGGAATAAAAGGTGACTTTTCCCTTATCCTTTTAAGAGAGCAGTTTGGAAACAACGCTCTCAAGAAGCAAATCTTAAAAAAACAACAACAAAAAAAATCCATCTGATACATTTTTGTGCATGGTGCGAAGATCCGGCCTCTTCAAAGAGTGAACTTTTCAGAAATGTATAAAACTAATTTCACAGGTTTGTCTAAGGGTCAGAGAACACTGCTGTAGCATTTTATTCTCAAATAAGACAATATTCTATTTTTCTGAATAACTCCATTTTCCTCAAAGTCATACACGAGACAAGCCTGTAACCTGTGCTGTCATCACCAGACGACCTTTTAAGTCTGACAAATGACGGACTACTTCAGCTTCAAGAGAGGATAAGAAAAGTCCAGGTCACTTTCTAGGAAGCACTTTAATTCTCTAATCTTTGAGGATGAAACTTAAAATTAAATGTCCATCTTAAAATCGAATCAATGGTTACTTTTACCAGTATGTGAGGTGATCCTTAACCTGTGATAATAGACACTTTTCTCCAGGGCTATCTGGATAATGAAGGGGAGGATCTTAATTTGCTGACTTAGTGGAATTTGTGTTACATGGTATTGTTGGAGCTTTTATTTCTGAATCTGTTGCTCTTACCCCCCTGCCTGAACAAGGGCTCAGGTCTCCAGGAAATTACAGTGAATAGTCCATTGTTCAAAAGTTCACTGACTCCATGAACACAAGAAAAATATCCAGGAAGCTCCACTTGAAGCTCCACTTGATGAAATCACTGATAACATGGACACTCTAGGTCTGAGAGATGTTTCTAAATATAGCTTTCTCTGTCCTTTTCTTGGTTTCCAGCCAAATTTAGCAAAGTGCTGGCTCTAACTGAGTCCAAGTGTTGTACCTCTTATAGAGAAGAATGTTTATTGAAAATCCCATCAGGCTGAGTCAACCCAACTAGGAAAATTCCAAAATTTCGAAAGGGAAAGCTTTCATATATTCAATATCCATTACATACAACGTGAAATATTCCAATCTTTTTTGCTTTAATTTTGATCAGAAATATTTCAAATTATTAGAATATTTAATTTACAGTTTGAGTAAATTGTTTTTCACACAGTATACATGGCATGTATTTCTCTGCTTTGTTCAGTAAACGTAACAGCAATCATGGGGAAGGCTGCTAACTTGACAGTTGTCCAGATGACAATCAACAACATCCTCCATGAGGAGGTTAAGCCACAGAATGTTAGTACTGAAAAGTTTGCAGACTGCTTTATTAAAGCTTATTTAGATCATTGGAGGGGAAACGTCACAGGAAAAAGGTGTACAGGCAACACAGATGATCACAGCCTTGTAAAGATTGTAAAGAAAAGATTGTCCAAGGACTTGGACGTGAACTGAGGCCGATGTCAGTGCATCAAGAGCCACAATGCTCTTGTGGCTCTTGATTCAGGATGAGAGGAGCAAATATCACATTCCTAATCTGAAGCAACTTCTGAAACACAGACAGTGTCAGAAGCAGCTTATCCTGGTAAAGAGAAAAAGGAACTGGACTGTTCTGTGGTCTAAAGTCCTGGTTTCAGAAAGTAGGTTTTACATTTCACTTGTAAATCAAGGTCCTAGAATCTGCAGGACGAGTGAAGAGGCATATAATCCAGGGTGTTTAAAAGTGCAAGGTGACATTTCAAATTTTTAGTTTAATTCAATTCAGTTTTATTTATATAGTGCCAAATCACAACAGCAGTTGCCTCAGGGTGCTTCACATTCTCAGGCAAAGACCCAACAATAATACAGAGAAAACCAGAAATCTACCAGATGCTTCCATCTGCTGACAAGCTTTATGGAGATGCTGATTTCCTATTACAGCAGGACTTAGCACCTCGCCACAGTGCCAAACCTAGTACCAAAAGGTTTGTTGACCATGTTATTAATGAGCATATTTGGCCAGTCAGCTCTCCTGGCCTGAACCCACGGAGAAGACCACGAGAAACACCTGACCTCAAAATACCATCAAAGCAGCCTGGGCTTCAGTCACGCCTCAGCAGTACCACAAGCTGATCACCTCCACAACACCGATGCAGGAGCTCATGAGGAAATGTAGCCCTAACCAAGTACTGAGTACATTACATTTCTGTATTGTAAATTCTTGTTTTGTGATTGCTCTTAGGCAATATACTAATAATCTGAGTTACTGGGGTTCTGGTTTTCATGGGCTATAAAACATAATCATCACAATTAAAACACCAAATTCCTGAAATGCTTCATTTTACATGTAATGAATAGAGAATATATGAAAGTTAATCTTTTGGAATTTCAATTATGAAAAAAAAGATCTTTTTTCAGATCCAGATATTCATTTTTTTTTAGACACACTAATATGAGGCATCAACATGGTATCTTACTGCAAAACAACTCACTGTAGGTTGGTCCAATAACGTAGGCAGGATCATAATTTTAAAAATCCATTTGGCAGCAAAAGCCCAGAACTCTGAAGCCAAGGACTTACAAGCCACCGTTAAGAGAGCAGTCTTTCTCTCATTGTAGGCTGGACAGTGACCACTTCTTTAAATAATCTGAGAAATCAAAGGAACCAAGGAAAGAAAGAAAACATGACAGTCGTGCTTGTTTTGCATGTTTGGTGAGTAACAGACAATATGAGAGACGTTCTTTTCGTTTGCTCTATAAGAAGGGAAAATAAGACACTTAGCATTGAAGGCTGCAGCTTTTTTCATCCTTCATGTTTTTGCAACAAAATTACAATTTTAAATCTTCATATGGGTCATGACGTTTCCATGCAACTCCAGCATCTTACAGAAAAAAATATGAGCAATGTTTATTATTGCCCCATTTAGTGTTGAGAAAGGCAATAAAGCAGGGGGAATGCTTTGTAACTGACAAGTCACTACCCACGTCTGTGCACTGTCTTTCTGCTTCTCAGTCAGATGCACTCTTTGTTTGTCTCGTTCCATTTCAAAACACCAAGGTAGCTACATGTACAGCAAAAATGCTCAGCTTGAGGCTTCATAACAAGACATCTATAATCAATGGGGAAAGGCAAGATGGCTACTTTTATATACAGTCTGTGCACCAGACAGGTAATGCATGTGTTGTGTGGTTAGGCAACGTGAAACTGTACAAACAAGAGAAACTTGCAAAGTCAAAGACTATTACACTCTTTTGTTTTCCACCCTTCAAAATATGTGGGAGGAAAAAAATATCCTTTGCAGCTATGCAATGTCATGACATTGCAGTTCTCAGTATGATCAAATGGCTGTCTGTGAATATCAAATAGTATTTCTACTTCGAATGAACCTTAAAAGTAAAGTAAAAAGTTAAGAGGACAGTCTTGAGCAGTCCATTGTTACTTTGACCATGGAAAGAGTAGTTTGACAAAATAAACTGAACTGAAGGTCTGCATTCTAATTCAATTTTATTGACATAGCACCAATCACAACAACAGTTGCCTCAAGGTACTTTATATTGTAAAGCAGAGAAAACCCCAACATTAATATGAGCCCCTACGAGTCAGCACTTTGGTGACAGTGGGAAGGAAAAACTCCCTTTTAACAGAAAGAAACCTCCGATAGAACCAGGCTCAGGGAGGGGCGGCCATCTGTCGCGACCGGTTTGGGGGTGAGCGGATGATGATGGGACAAAAGACATGCTGTGGAAGAGAGCCAGAGATTAATAATAACTAATAATTAAATGTAGAGAGGTAGTGAGTGAAAAAAGTGACTGAAGAAGAAACACTCAACGCATCATGGGAATTCCGCAGCAGCGTAGACCTATTGCAGTGTAACTAAGAGGGGATTCAGGGCCACCTGATCCAACTAACTATATGCTTTTTTTTTTTTTTTTTTTTTAAAACGTTTTAAGCCTAATCTTAAAAGTGAGAGCGTGTCTGTCTCCCGAATCCAAACTGGAAGCTGGAAGCATCTTAGCAGATGAACTGTACTCTGTTGTTGTCACGTAAATAATTGGGGAACAGCGACAGCAGTCGATTTTACATTTTGGTAAATAGGCAGAGTTTAGACATTCTATTCAGTGGTGAAGACCGTGAGACGCTTTTGAACCCTGACTGAACAAATATTTTGGACAAGGCTCTTCTGTTCTGCCCCTCTATCAAGCAGAGAAACACGCTCATCCTGCTTCTTAATCGTAAAAAATTCATGAAGTATCTGTTGTGATGTTGACTGATGGAATCCATTTATCACTCATCATTATAGCTAAGTAGTTTGCTGTATTTAGTCAGTATGATATCTTTAAAGCAATGCCAGTAAATAGACTTGAGAATTTTGGCGGCCCCACAGTCTGTCCTCCGTGCCTGTCTTTGCACTGCGGTATAAGTCAGCTAACTGGATTAGCACTGACAATCAAAAAGAGGAATTGGACAGTGCACGTCAATAAAGAATTACTCCCTTTTCGCATTAATGCCTAGGCGTAAAGTTTGCATGGAGAGCGCAAGCTTGCTTGTGACTCACACCCACAGCCATTAATTATAGTGGCTATAAATTGCTTCAGACCAATTAATATACTACTGGAGGGAGCTTGATTGTTTTGATAGCTGTCTAACAGTTGTCTGGAAAATGAAACAGAGGAGAAAGACAGAATTACTGGAAAGGCTGATGACCATGAAGTGCTGCGTGGTTTTTGTCTGCTCACTTCTCTCTCGGGGAGACTGGCTAGAAGTCCTTCAGAGGGACGTCTGACACCTATGCTGGCTGGATGTTCGACTTTAAAGGCTGACAGAGGCAATCAGTCACTCCGTCCCTCCCCTGGTATTCATTATGTTGTTTCGGTTTAGACTTGTGTTTACTTCTTTCGCAAATTGTAACACATTCCCCACTGTGCCATTGGTTAGAGAAAGTAAATAAGAAGACGTGATGACATTTAATTCGGGTAAAAACAGACAAGGAGGACCTTTTGAATAGGCTTGTAAGGAACAACCTTTATAAATTGTCTTTATTTAGTGGACTTTCTTGTTAATTGCAAAATAACAAAAGGAAAAAAGTCTTAATTTCACTCTAATTTTGGAGGTTTGGGCATCTAATTTAATTTTATTGCTATTTTATTTTGATTGATGATTGATGTTTTTCACTCCACCAACAGCATTACCATTAATTTCCATATGTATTTGTATTTTATAAGATCTAATTGTAATGAATCTTAAATGCTGATTTAATATTTTTGTACGCTTCTTAAAGTAATTTTAATTCTTTGATGTTTGAAAAGTGCTACATAAACAGATCTGCCCAGTCATCCGTGCACTGGATAAACTGCAGAAGTTACTTGTTTACATATTTAAATTTGTCTCCTGGTTTTGTTAATAAACCTTCAAAGACAAATGCGTGGTCTCCTCTGGTAAGCTGAGGCGTGACAGACACATTGTGTGTGGGAACAACACACTGAAACCAATTACCTTCTTTGTGTATATCTGACAGGCACCTTTAAGCTGAGATAAAATAAATGAGGACATAAGTCCACTTGGGAATCAGGGGAATTAGAGTCAGTATTTTTACTGATTGCTAGAATCTTTCCTTATTACAGCTGATTGTTTGCTGTGGAAGAGAACTGTCAATGGGATGCAAGCTTGAGTTAACTAATCAGGCTATCTGCGACCCGTAATGGCTGTGTAAGCATGAGGAATTCAATTAAACTGGGCAAGTAAACATTCACTCAGCTACAACCTGTGACATTAATCCATGCGAACACCCCGCTGAACCCTTCTTCTCTTATTCCCCCGGGATTAACTAAATCAGTCTTTCTAGCGGTTAACCAAGCAGGACAGAAGCAAGCACATTGAGGCTTATAAATATGAAGCATTTCACCCTCAACAGCAATTTTCCAAAGGAATTCAAGCTGTAAACGCAAACGCTCTCCTTATTTAACTTAAACGAGTTCATTTTACTCAATTTATTCTAGTTGTTAAAGTTTATTTACTTCTTTTCGGTCGTCTGTATGTTTTGCCTTCATGGTGAAGAGTATATTTCTGCATAGTTGTTAATTTGCAAGCCAAGTCAAGAACACTTCAGCAATGACTTTGCAATTAATATTAAAAATAATTGCATTTATTTACAAATAATTTCACTAAACTGAGGTTGCATGAAGTTTATTTAAGTTAAAGTTAAGTGGATCGCCGATTTCTCAAATGTTATAGTGCACAGTGTCTGAAACATGTTTCGGAAACAACTGGAAATTGTTTTGGGCGATAAAAAAAAAAAAAAAAAGTAATAACACCAGACCTCTCCTGCTACCTCCAATTTTTTACAGCTTCACTGATATCTAGGTATCTCTGTCCCAATTTCGCCACTTTTGATATTACCTTGAGGGCGCAAAAAGCACCGGAGCTTATTGTATTGGGTGCACGTCTACTCTCAGAGCAGTATTTCGTGCGTGTGTCTGAGCCTTTTAACAGACAGTAAAGTGACAAGCTTCCATTATCCTTTTCAGCGGCCTCCTTAACGAGCTCTCCTGAGTGCCTCAGAGCTATCTGCTGCGCATCTCCACTGTTCATCCACCAAACGCTCGCCATCGTCACAGTCCCCACAAGCTGACTGCACCCCCTGGGTAGTACCGTCTTCAAGGCCTCAGCTGCTTCTCCAACAGAGATGGAGCTTTTACATTTAAACAACTGCACTGGCTGTGTATATCTGTAAAACACAAAGTAGAAAAGCTAAATGTTTGATGATATAGCTGAAGACACTTTTCTCCCTTTCAGTTAAGCAATCTGTTGGAGTATGACAGCAAAATTAAATGTCAGGCAGTGGACTGACATAGTGAATGGGGAAAAAAGCAATTCTTAGAAAAAATCTTTTTGTGCCATGTTTCAATTATTAAGGGCTGGCAGCAGGTGGCAATGTTTATTTAACCAGGGCCAAAACATAGTTTCTATTGTGTCTGAAATGAATGTGATAGGGAGAAGAAAAGTTTATTCTACATAATACACTCAGCGATCTCTTTATTTAGCTGCCTTGTAAAACCCAATGCAATAGCCCAGCCATAGTTTTTATCTCACAAAGACAATACTGTCCACATTTCAGAATCAGAATCAGAATCAGAATACTTTATTGATCCCTGGGGGAAATTATTTTTTGTTACAGTGCTCCATTTTAAACCAACATTAAGACAAGACAGACAATACGCTAACTAAGAATAGTACAATATATACATATATATACATACATACATACATAAGTCACTTATAAATAAATATTTGGAAAAGAAACATGTGTAGCTGTAGCAGCAAACAGTGTGTTAAGTGGATGCGTTGTACAGGGAGATGGCCACAGGCAGGAATGATTTCCTGTGTCGTTCAGTGGTGCTTTTCGGTAATCTCAGTCTCTCACTGAACGAGCTCCTGTGACTGACCAACATGTCATGGAGTGGGTGGGAGGTGTTATCCAACATTGTCTTTATCTTGGACAGCATCCGCCTCTCCGACACCACCTTGAGGGAGTCCAGCTCCATCCCCACAACATTGCTGGCCTTACGGATCAGTTTATTAAGTCTGTTGGCATCTGCGACCCTCAGCCTGCTCCCCCAGCATGCAACAGCATAGAGGATCGCACTGGCCACAACAGACTCATAGAAAATCCTCAGCATTTTCTGGCAGATGTTGAAGGACCTCAGTCGCCTCAAAAAATAGAGACGACTCTGGCCCTTCCTGTAAAGTGCTGTGGTGTTTTTAGCCCAGTCCAGTTTATTGTCAATGTGTACTCCAAGGTATTTATAGTCCTCCACAACGTCAACACTGACCCCCTGGATTGAAACAGGGGTCAAGTGTTTCCTGGTCTTCCTGAAGTCCACGATCAGTTCCTTGGTCTTTGCCACGTTGAGCTGCAGATGATTCTGCTCACACCACGTGACAAAGGAGTCGACCACAGCCCGGTACTCTGTCTCATCATCCCTGCTGATGCATCCAACCACCGCAGAGTCATCAGAAAACTTCTGAAGATGGCAGGTCTCTGTGCAGTGGCTGAAGTCTGTGGTGTAGAGGGTGAAGAGGAAGGGGGAGAGGACAGTCCCCTGTGGTGCCCCTGTGTTGCTAATCACCTTGTCAGACACACACTGTGGGAGACGTACATATTGTGGTCTTCCTGTCAGGTAATCAACAATCCAGGACACCAGAGAAGCATCCACCTGCATCGCTGCTAACTTATCACCCAGGAGGGTCGGCCTGATGGTGTTGAAAGCACTGGAAAAGTCAAAAAACATGACCCTCACAGTGCTCGCCGGCTGGTCCAGATGGGTGTAGACACGATTGAGCAGGTAGATGATGGCGTCCTCTGTTCCGAGACGAGGCTGATAAGCGAACTGAAGGGGATCCAGATGTGGTCTTACTATGGGTCGCAGCTGGTCCAGGATGAGCCTTTCCAGGGTCTTCATGATGTGAGAGGTCAGTGCCACGGGCCTGTAATCCTGGGGGCCACTGGGACGAGGCGTCTTTGGTACAGGGACGAGGCATGATGTCTTCCACATCACCGGGACCCTCTGCAGACTCAGACTCAGCATAAACAGTTTATGAAAGACTCCACACAGCTGGGGGGCACAGGCCTTGAGGACAAGGGGACTCACTCCGTCTGGTCCAGCAGACTTGCCTGAGTGAAGTCTCCTCATTTGCATCTCAACCTGGTATTGAGTGAAGGTGATGGGTGGGGGAGGGGTGTCAGGAATCTCACAGGAGGCAACATGTGAAGAGAGAGGCTGGCACAGTGGTGTGGCTCTGGATTCCAGGCTGACTGCAGGTGAGGTTGTGGGGGTGGGAGCAGACACTGTGGTGTCGAATCTATTGAAAAACAGATTCAACTCGTCGGCTCTATTCTCACCTCCCTCAGCTCCCCTGCTGTTGGTTGGCCTGAATCCAGTGATGGTCTTCATGCCCCTCCACACCTCTCTCATGCTGTTCTGCTGGAGTTTCCACTCCAGCTTCCTCCTGTAATTGTCCTTAGCCTCTCTGATCTTGTCCTTTAGTAACACCTGGACCTTCCTCACCTCCTCTTTGTTGCCCCCTCTGAAAGCCCTCTTCTTGTTGTTGAGGAGGGCTTTGATGTCCTTAGTCACCCACGGCTTGTTATTTGGGTAACAATGAACAGTCTGAGCTGGAACAATGGAGTCGGTGCAGAAAGTTATGTAGTCTGTGATACACTCAGTAAGCCCATTGATGTCCTCGGCGTGAGGCTCACAGAGTGTTTCCCAGTCGGTCACCTCGAAACAGCCCTGTAGTTCCGCTATTGCCTCCTCTGACCACCTCCTAACAGTCCTGGTGGTCACAGGTTCCCTCCTCACAATTGGCACATAGCGGGGGGTGAGGTGAATCAGGTTATGATCTGACCTACCAAGTGGGGGGAGGGAGGAGGAGCTGTATGCATCCTTGACGTTAGCATACAGTAAGTCTAAAGTTTTCTCTCCCCTGGTGGGACAGTCCACATATTGTTTGAATGTTGGTAGTGTATTGTCCAGTGATACATGGTTTGCCTGACGCTGTCAGAGAACTATGAGAACTATGAATTTCTGTATAATATTGAGGCTGCAGATTGCAATGATTTACACACATGAAAGGGAGGCTATTACACATATTACTGAGGTTGTGATGCATTGTATTAAAACCTTAGAAAAACGCACATATGTGAAGTAACATCCTGCAGAAACTAGTATTCATAAGCGTCAGTAAAGCAGAATACAGCTGTGCTTCTGTGCCAGAGTAAATTGGATTGCATTGGAAATGTGAATCTCATAAAGTTAAACACTGGGAAGCCATGGCTCAAATATTAAAGCTTGGTGGAAAGAAATTGCAGGGTTTGTGGTTTGATTCCCAGCTCCTTAATGTTCCAATGTGTCCTTGGGGAAGACACTTAGGCGGCTACCAGTGGCAGCTCAGTATCTTGCATAGTATTGGCATGTGAGTGTTTAGGTGTGAATGCATGATTGAGAAACAATAAAGCTGTTTGTAGAACTTGGCTGGCTACAAAGATGCTACATAATCACACCGTACTCGGTGTTTTTATTTAAAAACAACACAACATTAAAGGTACAGCATGTACATATCTGGCATATCGACTGGCTGAAATGAAAACACAACAATACACAAGTGTAATTCCAAAAATGTTGGGCTGCTGGGTGAAAAGTAAAGAAAAACAGAATGCATTCAATTATGGGTTATGAAACCCATAATTTGATCTCTATTGAACATAGAAAACATGTTTAAACAATTAGACAATCTACCATTTTAGGTAATAAACAAGATTTCTATTTTAATTTCCTGAGAGCAATGCATTAAAAAATGTTGGGACAGGGCCGTATTTACCACTGTGCAGCATCCACCCTTCTTTTTAACAGTCTGTAACGGGGACCTTGGGTGAGATGTTGTTTGAGTCTTCACTGTTGTCTTTGTCAGAACATACTGTTCAGTGACATGGTCTTTGTGACTGAACAGTATGTTCCTTTGTTCCTTAGTGTCTCTTTGGCCAGGACTAGTTCAGCCTTTCTGGATCTGCATTTGGGTCCTGGCTCACCACTTGACAAACTCATTAACATTTTACACAGCATGATAACTTCTTTAGAATTGGATTTGCATTAAACACAACATTCTAAAAACATATGATCCATCCTGGGAAACGAGGCAAATGAAGTAATTAACAGTGTGCTGGGAAATCCTACTAACTATACAGAGGGGCATACGCACACATGGGCTGTGTGCTTTCCATTACATAGTAACTACTCTGCCCCAAATCATTCAGTTAGTCCAAGCAAACAATCTATTTATCTGTCTTGGTCCAGATCTGCAGCAGAGACGAGCCTCCAGATTAAGGCTCAGTGAACACTTGTCTGTGTTCTGCGATATGTTATTTTATTTTTGTTCCCATTGACGACATATTCAGCTGCATTTATTTCAAAATGACTAAGGCGCACAACTATAAAAACACTTTATTCATATGATTGGATAACTGAACATCAATAAATGAGAGCTGTCATTCATTCATCTTCAGGCATCTAAGAAAGCTAGAAAATCATGCCTGTGAGCTCTTAAGAGTAGCATTGCAAAGAGGGCACTTATACATTTCTGACACCTGAGAATTTCAATTTAATTTAAGTTCACTCGTGTGAGAGATTACAGCGGGTTTGGGTGCCTCTGAGAAGTGCCGGGACACGGCAGTGGAAGAGGACTTGGCTTTCCACCTATTACTCTCAAGCTGCCATGACCAATAGCATACGGCAAGCAAGCCTGTCCACCCATGATAAATGCTCTTTGGGCAAATCTGTGGGTGACAGAAAAAAAACCTTGCCATGTGGTGCCATTTGTCATTATAAACACAGCCTACAAATTAAAGACAAATATTTTCTCTGACACAGTAATCACATCTGAATGTAAAGTGTGAAGGAACAGAAAAGAGAGAAGTGGTTTTACCTATATGCGTTTCAAGCCTGCATTGATTTACCTGTGTAATCAGGGCGGCTAAGTTACTGTTATGCACCCAATTATTAAAACCTACTCCTTTGAACATAGACCAGATGCTCAGTCAGTCATAGAAAGACTGTTAATTTTAATGATCAATTGGTCTTTAGATTTCCGTCCTCTCACACTGATTATGCAGTTTGTGTGCAGCCTTGTGTCATCAGGGCGTGAGGGAAACAGTATTAGGCCTATTTAATACAGACTGGTCCAATGATAGGCACGTTCTGATGGATGGGAAGGGAGGGCTTTGGTTTCAGGGCTGCAGCTTTTTAATTCGTGAAGGATCATTAGCTGGAGAAGGCTTCGGCTTGTAGCTCTGGGGGGTGCAGAATCAAATGGATGCGGCACAAAGAGATACCTCTTCATCTATCTCTTTGCTGTTGTAGCTCTCACAGCTGGTAAGAAGAGGATATTATTTATGCACCGTGATGCGATGTGGACCATCACTGTAGACAATAAGTTGGCACGTGGTGGGTATTGACATGAAAACTACCTTTCCGTGTGATTTATGTTAGTTTTGAAATACAGGAAGGAAGGAACGCCGAGTGAGCTTGACTCAAGCACTATGTATCTTGGGCTTGTCATCCTATCCCCCTCCTACACACACAGCAATGTGTGTAGGCTGGGGTCTCACTTACTGCTGTAATGTAGATTCATATATGCAAACGGTGTAGACAACAGATTCAGATTTGCCTACAGGGTAAAAAAATGGATGCTCCAAACTTGTCTGCTTACCACCGGTAACATGACTTCAGTGGAGATTTTTTTTGCCTCATCGTCAGGTTTATTTCACAAGTAATACAATGTTACAGGGGAAATTACCCAAACTCCCTGTTAGGTATTTTAGTACCATGGGAGCATTTACTGGATATTGTTTTATAGTGACATCATGCAGGAAAACTCTGTCATTCAATAAGGCCCCTTTGTTTCAGTGTTTTTCTCTTTGACCCAAGAATTGATGTGTGAGAATCACAGGCTGGTACAAGGTTGAAATACCACAGAGATCACTCCCTCAGCTACATTAGTTTCTTAATCTTTTAGACGCCTGTTGAAGGCCAAATGGTTTGTTTCAGATTTCACTAATGTAAGAACTCTTCGTTTTGTGCCTTGAAAATATGTCGCTGAGATAATCACAATTGTAGCTGAACTAATAAACTACACAAAGGATGCTTCTTCACCCAAGGGCAGGAAGACGCTGCCTTATCTTGGTCTGTACTGGTTTGAACTGATAATCTGCTGTCTCATGAATTTTACCCTCTATATAAACTGTTGTACTTGTGAATAAAGTTGAGTCACTTTGGGAAGACAATCTAAAGCAGTCTCTGTTTTCTTGTTCTCCCAAGCTGCTCCCGAGCTCGTACTAACACGCTGAATGGCATGCTTGAATATTACTTGAGAATATATTTGACTGTGTTACAGACTAAGGGACATTCTCTGCTGATAGGTGAAGGTACATTCTCTGCTGATAGACGTCCACGCCTCGGAGGAAGCCGATCCACGGAGTAGGCCCTGGAAACAGTTTCCTTCACTCCCCAGTACCATAATATGATAACGTTTCGTATCTTTTATGTATCTTTAATTTGATTTTGCATTCCGTTCCTCTGCCTACCTCAGAGAAAAACCCACACTTAGTCACAAATACTGTAATTTTAAAATAGTTTTCACACCCCAAGGTGCTGCTTTCTGTTGTTTAGCAGGGGTTAAATGAGCCTTTTTTTCCCTTATACCTCCTGCATTTTAAACAATATCCACTCTGCAGCTGTAGATGTTGTTTATCCTTGTGCCTACTCATGTGGTACCTTTTGATATCCCATCCTCCACTTACACACCCCCCCCCCCCCCCCCCCCCCCCCCCACAGCCTGCCCCCCCCCCAAATCAATAGCAAAGAAACAATACAATCAAGTGCCTGCAGCAAAGCATTCATTCTATTGAACATATGTCTTCGTAGCGATTGCTCCAGGAGATTGAGTATAATCATAGCACATCCCACATCTTCCCTCTTTCCCTTCCTTGCTTTAAAAAAAGGAAAGAAAGAAAAAGATTTACACTGAAACAAATGAAAAGGATAAAAATTATAGCCTTAGATATGCAGAGCATCTCAGAAAATACAAGAATAGCAACAAATATAGCAGTTAATCTACATGTTTTGGCCACTGTGCATGTTTTACTCTGAACAAATGTGATCGATCGATTACAGACACGTTTTGTCTCAGGTATCGCTTACCTTTCTTTCAAGAAAAAACAGTCAAATGTAACGGTAATATTTGCTCATGTCACATACTTTTGCCATCATCCCACCATCAGTGTATAAGTTATAACATCCTTTGGGCAATTATATGTCCATGGGCAGCTTGGTGATTTAAAGCGGTGCAGTACGTGGACCCTCAGTGAAGATTTATTACAGCTGTTACCAAATGGTTTTCTCTGCAAAGAGGAAATGGAGGGTTTTGCTGTGTCAGTCAAATTAGATGTAACAGAAAATCTGATTGCTGGGAGTAAGTAGGTAGTAAAGTTAAAAAATATATATGAATGAGGCATATGTTTTAATGGCTTTGGCCCCTGTGAATTTACAGGATGAGGAGGATTCATATGATACTAGATAATTAAGCTTTAAACAGAAGGTGTCTGAGCAGTTGTGTCACGGAGATGCTGTTTATTAATTAGTACGTCACATTACATTTCTTTGTACACTGATCAAAGGTTATTAATAAAAATATAACACATTTGTTATGATGGCACAGTCAACAATATGTCCATATGAAATATAAACAATGAGCAATTTAAAGCCTTTTCATAAATTTTAAGCTCCGCTTCTTACAGTCTGAATTAATCAAGAGGAATGCTCCTCTTGCCGATAACATTTCCATCTCTAAGTGATTATTTCATGATTCATTAAATTGACACCTCAATTTTCACTGCCCTTTGTCTTTGCTATGAACTGCCATTTCTTCCCTCTTCATCTTCTTAACTTATCAAGTTTATGCTATCTCTCACGTCCAAGGCAAGCGTATAAATGAGCATCTGATTTTGTCATCAGTAGCTTCATTTTTGTAATCGCTTGATCATAACCACCTGGATATGGATGGATTATAAACTGTAGATAATTAGTCACAACTGTGTGACTGCATAACTTAAACAGTCTCTGGCACTGCTGGCTGATTTTGCCTCTTTCACCTGACTGAACTTGGACTTGTGAAATGCCATGACTCAACAACACTCAACTGTTGTCAACTCAACTTATCAAAATGAAAATGGAGGAAGCACTGACTTGTTTGACATCCCACAGATCACTGCCTGAGCATGACCTGGCAAATGGAAACTCCCGCTTTAATATGAAAGCGAAGTGAATCTGATATCCCTCATGTTTTTAAATGAATACTTCATTAACCCATTACTACACACATTTTCCCCTTTTGTTGCTCCTTAAGTAGCCTTATGGTTGTTGAGAGACCTCAGGAGACACTACTTGTTATGAGGTTGAGCGCAAATGAACTCCCAGTTTAAGCCTGAACATGCCCCGTCCTGGTCTATTGACTAAAAAAGTTCATCTTTATACTTGTACTGGGGTGTGATGAGCACACAAGCCAACAGACTGGTTTAACACTGTTAAGTGGAGCCTTATAAACTACTCATGCAAAAAATAGCTTTCAGTTAACACAGTCGCACTTGTCCTAGGTGGCAATGCCATAGATTCTTAACACATTAAAACAATTAAGCACCAATAAGAGTCAAACTGGAAAACATTTGTTCGTACTGAGTGTGACAAACTGCATTCTTATAATAATACTAATGCATTTTGTTTTACTTTTTTTAATTTGCTGAACTATCTAGTAAGAAAAGTCTTGACCGATCACTCATTTATTTATATTTTACAGTTATAAGGAGGCAAAATCATTTTTTAAAGTGGTTTTGAGCAATAGTTCTTCAGTCTTCCTGAAGGTCTTTCCAGGTTTTTCTTTGGACATTGGCTGCTTTTTCACTCATTTTCAGTCCAATCCTGACCATCTTCAGAGGAATGCTTTTTTGGTTACTATCAATCATTCAAGCATCAAAAGGCACCTAACTCAACATAACAGAAAACTTGGTAAAGGATTTTGCAAAGTTAAATTGTTTCCCTAGGCACTGTGTTGCTAGCAGCCCATCACAAAAAACAATCTGTTCTCCATTCTTTAGTTGAATCAATAGAAAATGCTAAAGATAACACAGTTTGACAGGCATAAAATAGTATTTTTGAACCAAAAAGATGATTCCCAAAGAGCTATTAGCTGAAGAGCTGGCATGGTGTTCAGTGTGCCCTTAAAAAGGAGGAAACTGGACAAGCAGGGAACAAAAGAAGTGACAGGTCTAAAAAAATACAGCATTTGAAGAATATCTGAAAGTTATGTCCTAAGAATCACAAAAAAATTCACCAAAGACCTGACACAGAAGGTGAGAGATGCATCTGGCCTTTGATCCATCTACTGTTCACTGAAGCCTCATCAGAAATATTCTCAGTGGAAGGGTGGCTGTCAAGATGCCATTCTTCAGTAAAGGAAACAGGGACAGGTTTTACCGAATTACCCAAGAACTGGATGAAAATCAGTATTGCATAGGTGGATAGAAAAACATGCTGCAGAAGATCATCAGTCAATGATTTGTCTTCTCTGAACCTGGACCTGTGTGGAATCATCTTGATAGTGAACAGAACAAAAAGCAGCCAGCATCTAACAATCTTTGAATATCCTATAAAATTCAAGACTGTTAGAATTGAATAACTATGTTTTTGTCTCTCACTATATTTCCATGTACGCTTGCACATGTTTCAATAAATTACTACAGCTATTTCCCATTTTCCTACCAAAATACATATTTTTTAAATTAGGGGTGGCGCAAGACTTTTGCACTTAACCATAAAGTAGCTGTAATATTTGGACAAATTACTTTAAAGGCTTTTGGTATACACACTCCCCCTAACACTCTGTATATAAATAGTGAGTACTAAACATTCTGTTACTTATGGTTGTATGAGGTGGTTGTAGCTCAGGAGGTATGGCAGGTTATCTACTAATCAGAGGGTTGGTGGTTTGATCCTGCATCCCAAAGTATCCTTGGGCAAGATACTGAATCCCAAGTTGCATTCATTGGAGTGTGAATGTGTGTGAATGTTAGATACAAAGCATAAGCATAGAAAAAAGTGCTTATATGAATGAGTGGATAAAGCATGTTGTATATAAAGTGTTTTGAGTGCTTAGGTAGAGCAGAAAAGCGCTATATAGGGAGAATATTTACGTCTTGTTATCAGATATATAATATAGGATATTATTATGAATTATTCTAATTTAAGAAAGACAAGTATCTGGTTATTTGTTGAGCTATCCATAGATATACAGCTGATAATGTTTTGTTACAGTTTGTGACTTTCCTGCTATGTACCCCTGGATAATGACTGAAACTCTCCATCACAGAGTGCCACCTTACTCAGGGCATCTGATGGAAGGACATTTAGTATGCTTTCTTCTTTCTTTCCTCTTTTATAGAGGAGATGTTTATGTGTTTTAGAAGGTCTGTGATATTGCCACCATACCGCACAGACATCTGTAACATATTGCATTTGGCGTCATCTTGCTTTAGCAAAGTATCTCGAAATGATGCTTCACTTTCTTTTTTCCACTTGCCTGCTTTTAGTCTGTCTGGCTTTATCTGCCTGTGTGTTTCTCAGGGGGCTTGTGATAATTCTCATTACAGTCCATTCTGTCAAGAGCAAAAAGGTCATTACAAATGCCAACAAGCATTACTTTAAGGAAAACGCAAGATTGCTCACTCACTCCATACTGCACAATTTAAAGTTCCGATACCTTCTTGATACGAAAGGTTACAGTTTATGTAAATCAAACAGAATTATTTCATAATCTGGATTAAATCACCTGCAGCCTGCTGCAGCTGTCAACTCCTTTATTGTTTATTGCAAATGAGCAAAAAGACAGACTGACGAAAATCAACAAATGACGAATAGGAAATATTAAAATCAGGTGTTACTGAGGGTGGAATAAAAATGTATATTTTCTGTCATCAGTAATACAACTCATTAGCTTTCACTTAACGATGAGGTCTGGAGGAGCTCCTGTCTATCTGGAGTTTAAGCTCAGAGCAACTGCAATAATTTGGCCTTTGCATAGCTAATAAACACACATTAATTCAATACCTATATATTAAGGAAAACTCTATGGAAGGCGTTGCTATTATTTAAACCTCATTACAGTCATTACTTCAGCACCACTAGTGAAATTGTTTTTTTGAGCCCCTCCTAATTATAAGGCTGGCCTCGTTGCGTCTTGCAGACTCTCTCGGCATTCACGATTGAAGGTTCAGCAAAGAATGGAAGCACATTTTCTAATACAACCTAATATAGTGCATCCATTTGTTCTGTTGTATTCAGGGGGAAGCAGCGGTTTAATCAGGTCTTGTGTAATTAAATGTGGCAATTTAACATGTGGGAGAAAAAAGTATTTCATTTGTCTTTCTTCTTGCTGGAACAGAATAAGTCGAGGTCTGAGGTGTGTTGACAGGAAAACAAAAGTCCTGCATCAGTGGAGCAGAAATCCTAAGCCAGGAACTTCATCGCTCTTTACTGCAGGGATACATTTCTGGAATTTTCCACTCTCTGATTTTAAATGCACAGCTCTAAACAAGTAATTTAAGATACAATGACAACTTAATAGTAATAAACTCAACTATACTACTTTAATTTGTAGATAATCACATGGCTCAAATTGTACTAACAAAAAAATGTTCCAGTGCACAGAAATTAAAATGTAAGCAATAACTACATTTTAAATTTTGCAATAAGCAAAGAAAAGCCATAACATGAAGAATTTTGGTACTACAGTTAGTTTATGAACAATTTTATATATTTTTTACTATAATTTTCTTTTAACAACCACCATGTGTCTGATGGGTCTTGCAGCACTTGGCTGAATATGAGAAGATAGCCCTGGACACTTCAAGCTTCATGCTGCTGCTTCTGTCCAGTGGCCTGGTTCCTCTGGCAGCTACACATGCCCATATTTCAGCAATTCCTCCACCATGTTTGCCAGACAATGTGCTATGCTTCACATCTTGAGGTGTTTCCCTCCTTCTCCACACTTTCCATACTTTTCTTATTGTAATGCCTTATTTACCATCTCAGATAAATCATCGCTTTCACGCCTCTAAGTAATGCAAAATGTTCCAGCCATACTCCTAACACACATTAGCAAGTGAGGTCACTTTACCCCCATTTTATTCTCTTTACATTAGCTCACAGTTGTTTAAAAATTCTCATGCCTACTTACGGAGCACTTGACAGACAGGCTCCAGACTATATATATCAGCTTCTTGTTAAACACACTGCTGCACACTGTCTTTGCTCACAAGCTCAAAACCTATTAGCTGTCCTTTGTACAAGACGGAAGACTAGAGAGTTAGAGCCTTTCAGTCTGTGGCACCGAGGCTCTGGAACAGTTTACTACAGATCCGTTTAGCTGTGAAGTCTTTAAAAAAAACTGTTAAAACTTTTCTGTTTAATCAGGCCTATCATTGACATTCTTCTATTATTTATGTTTTTATTTGTTTCTTTTCTGGTTTAATATGAATATTAATTAATATGAATAGATGACCAGATGACCAAATGATGACCTCACCAGTTAACTTTGCCTGTGATTTGGTGCTGTTAGGTAATCTAATCTAACCAATTACATAATTTGCTTTCTTTGAATTTGCTCCAATTTTCACATTAAGCTCGTTATCTCTCCTGCCATAAACAAATGTATTTATTTATGTATTTCTTTTTTTTTTACATGCTTTGGGAAAATGTAAAATGGCAGCATTTTTGCAGGCTTCTCAAAGATTAAATACCACTTATTCTCACTTGACTAATCTCATCAATGAGATTAATAATAAAAGAAGCAGCTATAGGTACTGACAATATGTCACATGATAATCTCCAACACCCCTGGTGACCCTAAATTGGATAAGCAGAAGAAAAAGGATGGATGGATAAACAGAGAGAAAATAGAGAGTTTCTTTTTTCAATAGCAACTAGGGCCATGTGAAATCCGCAATGAAGTACCACAACTATAACTGATTGATTTTTCACTCTTAGCCTTTGCAGAGATGAATGGTTATGAGTTGCAGGGGTTATAAGCGTCATGTGATTGTTCTGATTGTCTCAGTGAAGTACAGTATACATGTGACAAATTTAACACAAAGCCGGAAACAATTCACAATCATCAAAAACAGCAGTCAAATAATGAAGCTTTGTTTACCCCACATATGTTAAACAGTCAGTCTAATACACATGGGCAGCAATCAGCTCTAGACTGAAGATTTACAGCTGGCCAACATGAAAGAAAAAAAATCACTTGTCAGAGTGCTCCAATGTGTGACTAACCGGCTCTGTTAAGAGGCTGTCCACAGAGAGGAGATCCACAGTCGATCTACTTGTTTTCAAGGGGTGAATGCTGAATCTTGCGCTGCGTATAAGGTGAAAATGATTCAATTAAATTGCTTAGGGAAAAAATATCAGTGAGGAGGAGGATGACTCAGTGCACCTTCCTGGATAATGATGCATAAATACAGGTCTTGACATGCAAATAAGGATGATCGTGAACATTCCGTTTAACTATAGATTGGTATTTCTTTGCAGTGATGTCATGGATTCACCCCTCTGTTCAGAAGCAAACACAGTATCTTCCATTTTTACAGTCAGGCATCAATGCCTCAAACTCCATCTTCATTGCAGGCTGCACTGCTACAACAAAAACAAAATGGACAGAATTAGATTAATCAGTGTCTTTTGTGATATACTGAGTTAACCTGATACCTTTCAGTTTAAGCTGGGTGGAAAATGTCCCATAATGTCAACATCCAAAAGGGTTTAGGTCAACGTTTTTGATTGAAATGCTAAAAAAAAAAGGAGCCCAAATGATTTGATATTTAGAGAAAAATACACATTCTAGGAATAATTTTTATAAGATCACATTACATTAGAAAAATCCTCATCTGCTCCTCAAACCAAGTTTCAAAAGTAGTAATCACTTATTTTCTGTGTGACTTGATCAGTCTGTCCCATGATTGTGGAGGAAATCTGGCCCACTCTGCTTTGACATCATTGTTTCAGTTTATTGAGCTTTATTGTTTTTGCACAGCTCTCTTAAGGGCCCACCACAGCATTGCAATCAGGTTAAGGACTAGATTTTGACTGAGCAAGACCCTGATTCTTTTCATTTTCAGCCATTATGTTGCACATTTGCTAATGTACTATAAATCATTGTCCTGTTATATGACCCAATTTCAGCTAAGATGCCTGAAATCAAACCAAAATCATCACTCATCCACCACCGTGCTCCATAGTTAGTATGACGGTTTTGTTCTGATATGATATGTGTGCTTTTTGCCATACATGGAACTGTGCACTATAGCCAGACTTTTCCACTTTTGTCTGGTCTGTCCAAAGGACATTGTTCCAGAGGTTTAGTGGTTTGGTCACATGCACCTTTGCAAAAAATAAGCCATGCTGCTGCGTTCTTTTTAGAGACAAGTACTTTTCACCTGAAAACTTTTCCAAGCAAGCCATGCTTGATCGGTATATTAGATTATCACTTCTAGGCTGGACTATTGTAATTCATTATCAGGCTGTCCTTGAAAAGCCTTCAGCTAAACCAAACTGCCACAGCAAGAGTATTGACTGGACCTAGAAAGAGAGACCATATTCCTCTTATAATGCTTCTCTTCAGTGGCTCCCTGTTAAGTCCAGAATCAAATTAACATGGCAAGGGAATGGGAGGCAGAGGTTTTAGGATTCAGGCCCCTCTTCTGTGGAACCGGTTCCCAGTTTGCATTCAGAAGACAGACAGCCTCTCTACTTTGAAGATTAGGCCTTAAAGTTTTCATTTTAATAAAGCTTACAGTTAGGGCTGGATCAGGTGACCCTGAACTCTCTCTTGGTTATGCTGCAATAGGCCTAGACTTCTGGGGGCTTCTCATCATGCACTCAGTGTGTCTTCATCCTCAGTCTCTGTCTCTCTTCCACTGTGTGTCTTTGTTCCCCTCCCATCACCCCGGCCTGTTTCTTCCTGCAGTTTCTTCCTGTCAAAAGTGAGTTTCTCCTTCTCACTGTTGCCAAGTGCTTGTTCACAGGGGGTCGTCTAAATGTTTGGGGTTTTCTCTGTATAATTTTAGGGTGAATTTCTGTGAATGTCATGTATTTATATGCTACAATATAAAGCACCTTGAGGGAACTATTGCTATTTGGTGTCATATAAATACACTTGAATTGAAAATTGAATTAAAGAGTATTTTTCTTATTGTACTGTCTTGAACCATAAAATTTAACATGCCAACTGTGGCCTGTAGACTCTGACCTCGGGATGAATTCATTACATGACTCCGAGCTAACTGATAACTTGTGAGTCATCTTTCTCATGGTAGAATGATAGACAAAGTATTTGGCCTCAAACCTTTTGCAAAAAGCTAGCTAGCTTTGTATCTTTTATCTAGAAAAATCATGGATCAAAGGTCCCCAATTCAACTCAGATTCTTTGAGCCAAGCTGCTGTTTGTCACAAATGTTTTGCGCTATTATGTTAATGTAACTCCCTTCTTGTGAGAAGCAGCTGCAGCACATCGTGCACATTGACATCGATGAGTACCTATAATCAGCCATACAGCATCTGGGCATACATATGGTTCAATATAACACCCAAATGTTTTGCATTATGTTTCTTGCCTGTAAGAAAGGAAATAAAGATCCAGTTTATACAAAGCTAGAGGAGGTATCAACATCTTCTTGCTTTAACTAAATGTTGATCCAAACAGAAATCTCTCTTGCTCTTGACGAAGGCGGTCGCACTTTTCTCCTCTCCTCCTCTCCCTTAGCTTTCCTGCTTAGCCTCTTATGTCCTTGTCTAGTCTTGTGTTTTTTGTATTACTTTTCCCTGGAACACTCTCTCACAGTCTGTTCTCTAAAACCTAAAAGAGGAATTATGGATTGGATCAACTGGTCCCTAAATGCAATTGACACCCCTTTCTCAACGAGAAGTTTGGGCTTGGGTGAGCCTGAGTGCTGAAGATATCTACCTATTCGTAACAGGGTTCTGGCTGATCGGAGCTGGCTTGGCCCTGACTTATCAAAGAATTAAGAAAGCGGAACCGGCTGTTCAAACCCTCACAAGGCTGCCCGCTGGGATTGAAACGATGGGAGAGGCGTGAGTTTCTCAAAATGGGCTCATTGAGTGCAGCACGGATAAGATCTTGGAGAGGCTACGGCTGCTGTGAATACTCAGAATAAGATCTCTGACTGCAGACTGGATACATCTCGGAAGGGCTAGCTCAGAATAACATCTCTGAACGCAAATTCTGAGTTCTCAGAATCGGCTCCTTGAGCACAAGAAATGACAACATCACAGAATTATGGCGAAGCTCGCGGCTCTCCAACGGGAGATTTAGATACCACTGTTGAACTGTTAGAACAGCTTTGAAATTCATATGAGCTGTTCCCACTAAAGTAAAAACCACCATCACTTCATGCGGATACCCTCTCGGCGTCAGCTGCGGTCGCAAGGCTGGAGCCGAACAACAACACCCTGATAACTGTGTTTAGACTCTTCCCATTCCATGCAAGGCCACCTGGGTTGGCTGGAAGACTGTTTACTTAGCCTAGCAGGGTGAAGGACACTGTCTCAGCTGAACTCTGGACACACACACACATACATATACACTGATATGCACACACTCATCCCCCCTCCCTTTCCAAACGCCTTCGACGCTTATTCCCTTCCGATGCTGACGGTGGATCAAGGAGACCAGCGCACAGGCTGCAGGCCCGGATGTACTGTCTAATTTGGCTGTCTCTCACCCTTTACTCACCCCTGTTGCTTGTCATGTGTTTCTTTGGTGTATTAAGAGTTTTTTCATGTGCTATGTGCAGAGGTGTTTTTTTCTGTTCTCAAACTGATCTCCCTGCTGGAGCTCAGTCTGGGGGCATTTCCATTGTTATACCTCTCTGACCTGTCTTCCCCATGTGATGTTTTGTATGTATGTATGGTCGGAGGGTAAGATGGCGCCGCCATTGCGTGCAATAGGTCGGCAGCCTTATGAAATTTCCCCTTGTGGGACTAATAAAGGTATATCAAATCAAAAGGTTACTCGCTAACAGAAGAGCAGCATTCTGAGCATTAGGTTAGTTAAATTCAAATTCATCAGGAGGTACTGGCTTATCATTTAGCAAACGCTGAAAACTACATTACATGTTTTTATTTGTTTGTGTTAATGTACAAAATTTTTTATTTAGGGTAAGTCCTAAGAGTAATTCTTTGAATCTGTGTGCACACATTACCCCACAATCTTTAAGAGAACAATTACAGACATTATAAAACATTTAGCTATTTTTTCTGTTTTATATACCTATATATTTATTTAATGTTTAAGGTTGGCTGTCTTTATGTACATCATTTCATTTCATATCACTCTCTCTGATAGGTTTGTAGCTTGAACCCATCCGCTGGAACGTTGAAGACAATATAATTACTGTCACGGCTGGCGGAGGGAGCCGTGTGGTGTGCAGGAAAAGGAGGACCCAAAATGCAGCAAACTGGGACCATACAAAGGGGTGCGGGGCAGAGAGACGCAGAGACAGGAACACCATAGAACGCAGATGAATGTAGATTAACGCAGTGATACATAGATGAACGCAGACGAGCCGACAACAAACACAGACCGACACCCACTAAATATACACACACACAAGGTAATCAGGTAATCGCACACAGGAGGGAAGAACAGCTGATCTGAATACACATGATGACTGGAGGACACAAGCTGAACACAATGACAACAGACACAGACTTTCAGAACAAAACAGGAAATCTAGAACCCGAACCGGACACAAGGGGGGAGGACACAGAATAACTAGACAGAGGGAAATAATCACAAAACAAAACGCTGGGTCAACGACCCAGGACCATGACAGTACCCCCCCTCCAAGGGCTGGCTCCAGACAGCCCAAAACAAAAACAGACGACCAACCCAGGGCGGGCGGCGGGGGCCCAGGACGGAGGGACCAACACCGAACAAAACAAGCTCCAGCGAACCGAGGGAATTGTCCAAAACAAAAACACATGCTGGAGTACGAGAACAAAACACAGTTCAGGAGGCCGGCCCGGAGGCTGACAACTCAGAAGTCCCGGACAGTTCATCTTCTGAGGCCGGCCACGTTGGCGACGCAGATCCATAAGCCGACCGAGCGGAAGGCAGCGGTGGCGGAGTTGAGGCAGTTCAGGGGGCCGACCGTGCACACGGCAGCGGCGGCAACAGGGAAACCGCTCAGGGGGCCGACCGTGCGGACGGCAGCGGACGGCAGCGGCGGCGATGACACAAGTCAGGCGGCCGACCGTGCGGACGGCGGCAACGGCGGCGATGACACAAGTCTGGAGGCCGACCGCGCGGAAGGCAGCGGCGGCGTCTAGGAGGTCGTCCATGTTGACGATGACGCTCCACCAGCGGCCTGGCAGATGACCGCCGATGTCGAGGCGGCAGTTTGGGACCCGAAGGTGGCGAGACCGAAGCAGCGGCTGGACCAGACGAGACCGCTGATGAGGATGCTGGAGCCGGACCAGGCGATGCTGACGAGGATGCTGGAGCCGGACCAGGCGAGGCTGAAGACACGAAGGCCGGAGCCGGACCAGGCGTGGGTGAAGCAGTAGCCGGACCAGGCGACGGCGTGGGTGAAGCAGTAGCCGGACCAGGCGACGGCGTGGGTGAAGACACAGAGGCCGCAGCTGGCGAGGATGGAGACACAGAGGCTGCAGCTGGTGGCGATGATGGGTCTTGGGGCTGGACGGGCTCCTCGGGCCCCCCAGCTGACGAGACAGGAGGCTGGCTAGGTTCTCCTGAACCTCCAGCAGGCGAGTCTTGAGGCTGGACGGGCTCCTCGGGCCCCCCAGCAGGCGAAGCAGGAGGCTGGACGGGCTCCTCGGGCCCCCCAGCGAAAACTGTCTCTGGACCAGTGGGCACCGGGGCCCCTGGAACACACAGGTCAGAACCAGCAGGCGCACGGGCCTCTGGCAGGCACAGAACAGAACCAGCAGGCGCACGGGCCTCTGGCAGGTACGGGTCAGATCCAGCAGGCGCACGGGCCTCTGGCAGGAACAGATCAGATCCAGCAGGCGCACGGGCCTCTGGCAAACACAAGGCAGACTGCAGCTGCACAGAGCATTGACCCAGCTCAGGCAGCGACAGCCGGATGCAGTCCTCAGCTGGCTTCTTAATCTCCAGGGGTCCAGAGTCGGCCGGGGGCTGGGACCCAGCCTCTGGGGAGGCCCTGGAGTGCGTCACAGTCTCTGGGCTGGCCAGCTGTTGCGGACTGACAACTGCGTTATGTGGTGTGTCTCTCTGCTTGACATGAACAGGTGTAAAACAGTGCTTTTCCGGTTGGACGGACTGGACTTGTAGTACAGGCGGAGCTGGTGTAGATGGTGGCTGAATAGGTGGCTGAGCTGATAATAAAGCTGATGAGTCTCTTGCCAACTGAGCTATTGACTGAGCTATGGATTGTAACCAAGTGTCTAATAGGTCTGGCTGTGACTGTAATGGAGGTGGCGATTGAGTGGCTAACAGAGCTAGTGGCTGCTGGGCGGCTAACTGAGCTACCTGCTGGGCAGCTGGCTCAACAAACACAGCCCCGGAATAAACAGTCATTCGAGCTGGCGAAACAGACGGAGTGTCTTTTCCACTCACCACAGCCGGCAGTTCCGAAGTCCTAATCTCCGGCTGTGGGGCGACGCGCCGACGGCGCGATCGTCGCTTCCTCCCGGGCAAAACCTCCGGCGGGCCGGGCAAAACCTCCGGCGGGCCGGACAAAACCTCCGGCGGGCCGGGCAAAACCTCCGGCGGGCCGGGCAAAACCTCCGGCGGGCCGGGCAAAACCTCCACCGCCGGGCTGGGTTGGGAAGCGGTAGCGGCTGGTGGGTGAAGGTGCAGCTCATGAAGGAGGAAGTCCCGTGCCAGCGGGTGAAGCGAGTCTAGCAGCCAGGAGTGTGCAGAGAGTAGCTGCTGTAGCCTGGCTTCTACAGCGCGGTGGAACTCTTCTTCCTCCTGCTCGAGCCACAAGTTTACCAACCTTGCGACCGTGTCGGTTACCTCCTCCCGAAACTCCTGGGTAGGTGCGAATGCTGCTGGGTCCATGTTGGTCGGCTCGTACTGTCACGGCTGGCGGAGGGAGCCGTGTGGTGTGGAGGAAAAGGAGGACCCAAAATGCAGCAAACTGGGACCATACAAAGGGGTGCGGGGCAGAGAGACGCAGAGACAGGAACACCATAGAACGCAGATGAATGTAGATTAACGCAGTGATACATGGATGAACGCAGACGAGCCGACAACAAACACAGACCGACACCCACTAAATATACACACACAAGGTAATCAGGTAATCGCACACAGGAGGGAAGAACAGCTGATCTGAATACACATGATGACTGGAGGACACAAGCTGAACACAATGACGACAGACACAGACTTTCAGAACAAAACAGGAAATCTAGAACCCGAACCGGACACAAGGGGGGAGGACACAGAATAACTAGACAGAGGGAAATAATCACAAAACAAAACGCTGGGTCAACGACCCAGGACCATGACAATTACACTGCAAAGCAAGACACAAGTAGGCAAGCTTCTTCATGTTTCTCGTGCACGGGAGAGAACCGGACAGGCACCGTTCCTTCGCTTGACCCCAGTTGCTCTCGTCCGTTCTCCCGTACCACTGGTCTTTTATTGAGGTTACATGAATATGCATAAGTTCATTAACATATGACGTCTACATACACACAAAGAGTACCTTGCCTGTGTGTGTGTGTGTGTGTGTGTGTGTGTGTGTGTGTACTGCTGATCAAAGGGTCAAACATCCTTGGTCAGGAAGAGGGTAGCCTCCCCCTCCCCCTAGATGGTTCATCCTAGATAACACGGTGAGGAAGTCCTGCAGTTCATCTAAACAAAGAGCACTTAGACTAGAACAGACGCAACTACGTTAATCCTACCATAAAACAATAAGACACGGTATGACCTCTCATGCTCCCAAAGTGCTGTCTAATACACACAAAGTTTGCAGACTATCAAGGATCAAAACCTCTACCAATCTACAACTAATTACAAAACTCAAGCATATATAAGTAAATATTTCTAAGCATAAATGACAATCAACAATACAAATCTAACACTCTCTCATATCCAAACTCCTGAGCTGTTATATAACCTTCCTCACCCTTATAGTAACATTCACTGCTGAATGCCAGAGACCACAGCAAAATGATTTTGCAGTGTCACATCCAGCTCCTCACAGAACAAAGTGGGAAGAAACGGAGAAGATTGTTTAACTGTACCTGGAATGATTTTCTAGTGTTCTGTTTACGTTTTCTGGTTAGGACTGATAGTCCTGCCATGACATAATGCTCATTTGGATGTAAATTTAAATAAACATTGGCCAAGTCTTCAAATTCAGGATATGTAATGCCAAAGGAGCAGTTCCACACTGCATGAAAGATTAGAGTCTTGTTTTTCCAGGATATTCACAGTTACAATACTGACTGAACTGTGACAGTGAGGTTAAGCTGAAACTTATTATAAGACACTTGAAGTTTTTTCAAGCATTAAATGAACATAGAACAAAATCATTCACTCCAGTAATACCACTCCCCCATGCAAATGTTAAGTTGGATTCCTTAGTTTCCAATATAACTGTTAGAAAAATACATACTATATCCATATACTGTGCATATGTATATAATACATACACAAAAAGCTAGAATAGTACGACTACACTTTGACTTTAAAACCACGAGCCTGACTGTCTGATTGAATCATTTTTCTTTACCGCACTGTATGCTTTTAAGCTGTATTCCTGTAAGAGATGACCCGGTAACCATGCACTGAAACAGCAGCTAAGGTTATAGTCAGGAAGCAGGTACAGGGTCAGGGTGACTTTCTCTGCTCAAAATGAGCAGATACATTTACCTCACTCAGACATCACTAAAGCATGAAATGAGCCATCCCTACGGAGGCGTCTTTACAGCAGGTAGCTCTATTTCTCACTGCACAATCCTTGCGTAAAGTGACTCCAAAGAGACAGCTGGTCTGCACTACCTACACTTATACAGACAAAGCTGGTCGGATGCTATTATTGTCAAACAACAACCATGTTACTATGGTTACAGGTAACTAATCTAAATCCAGTTGTAAATCCAGTTTTGCCACACCTTCTAAAAGCTAATTTTGCAAATAAAGCAAATAAACTAAAAATCTAAATGTATTTTTAAAAAATTGTTGTCTGTTAGCGTAATTTTAATGGTAGCGCAGATTATTAGTTTCCAAATGTACAAAAACATACCAGCCACTTCACAAGTTAAACATGGCTAGTACTGGGTTGGACCTGCTTCTGCCTTCAGAACTGCCTTAATTCTTTGCGGCATAGATTCAACAAGTTGCTGGAAACATTCCTCAGAGATTTTGGTCCATGACATGACAGCATCACACAGTTGCTGCATATTTGACGGTGGAACAAGCATGATGCAGGTTGTCCACCTCTCCACCACATCCTAAAGGTGCTCTATTGGATTGAGATCTGCCAACTGTGAAGGGAATTTGAGTGAGTACAGTGAATCAGTTTGAGACGATTTGAGCTTTGTGACCTGCATGCTGAAGCAGTCAAGAAAATATGAGTACACTGTGAGGGAGAGAGGCATAGTCAGCAACAATAGGCTCTGCTATTTAAAACTGCCAAGAAAATATCCCCTACATACAACTCTGACACCTGCACCACCCTGAACTGTTGATACAAGGCAGGATCTATTCTTTGTGTGCTTGTGCACCAAACTGACCTCACCAGTGGAATCTGCAGCAGAAATCGAGACTCATCAGATCAGGCACTTGTTGCCATCCTTGTTGCTCAAAGCAGTCTGACCATTCTCCTCTGACCTCTGTTATCAATAAGGCAGTTTTGCTTTTGCTTTCTTTAAGAGGTTAAAAGGACATGAGATTTCTTAGTGGTGGGTCTAATTGATAACAAAGTTAATATCAGCAGACACAACCCAATCTCTGAGCTCACCGCCTAATCTGCTGATTTAGCTCCTGAGGGCAACCACCATTTCTCTGAGAGATCTAATATGTGCTCATTTAATTTCATTTTGGCAAATGCAACCGCATATTTTTATTAGCACACTGACTGTTTACTTGTGGCAACCAAAGCCTGCTCAAAGATGACTGGTCAAAACAACTCAGACAACAAAGGAAAACCAAAAGGCTTCTGGCAGCAAAAATCTTATCCCGTGCTTTCAAAATCTGCATATTCATATGAAGAGTACATGTTACTTATTACATAGACTAGTCCATGTGCAGAACAATTTAGGCAATATAAGATTTATATGTAATAAAGTTAAATGGCGAAAATCTCTTCAGAGTAAATTGAATACCCAGTCCACTTACAGCTATAGAATAGTGATACAGAATGACATTTGTCTTCCCTCTACCTGGCTGTAGAGAAAACTCAATTTTAGTATTTAGAGAATTAATATTCATGAGCTAAATCTGTCATAATATACCATCTGTGATGTGCTGTCATTTAAACCTTCAAAGGAATTAAAACTGAATTAAAAACTCAGCCACATATCTTAACCCATACCGACACAATACATCGCTGCATTCAGTCACCGGCACACCAGTAACAGTGGCTATAAACTACAGTGACATATTCATTCTCAGCACTCAGTCACTTCAAGTTTTTAAACGTGAATCTAAATTCTAGTGAGGTATCATCAAAAAGACTAACCTGAGGTGGAAAGCGGCTCAGTAAATCCTTCCATTTCCCTAAAGAGAAGCCACCAACACAAAAACCCCTCAAGTGATAATGAAGGGGAAAGATGTGATGGAAAAACAACTGCAAAGCCACTGTGCAAGCGAGGAACACAGGCCAGCTGCTCACTAGATCAGCTTCAGCAGGGGTATCTCACTCCATCACCACCGCATCAGTGAGCACATCGTGTAGACGGAGAAGGCCTGCATCAATCAAACACCACGCCACATGGAACCCAAGCTCTCAGCCCCTTGGGGAAAACTTGGGAGACAGAGCCAAAATGCAACAGAATATCAACAAATGAGCCTTTGGATACAGTGCATTTGGAGTGCAGAAATAAAAAAAAACAAGTCTTCAGACTCCCTGCTGATACTGATGGGCACACTTCCTAGGTAAACTCTGAAGAAGGAAAAAAATACACAGAAAGGGTGTGAATTTTTGCTTTGGTTAGTATCATGATACAAGATGAACCATTAACTCCGGCAACAATTGGCAGATAAGAAAAAGTGATCCAGTGTGTAAATGTGAACCCTGAAGTAGTAAAGAAAAAGCTGAAAGCGCACTCTAAAAAGAACTCCCTGTACCTGTAGCTTCATAAAATTGAGTCACAAAATGTGACGATGTGGCCTTCTTGGATCTGGTAATGAAGGTACTTGATACGACGCACCCTGTGAAAATAAACAGCAAATGTGACTGCTTCTCACCATATTGTGTTAAAACGCAGCTCAATAAGGAAGCAGCTCGACGCCGCAACTGTCTGTGCTCTGATGTGAGAAAAAAGACACAATAAAGAAGAGTAGAGGGCAACGTGCCAAATGTTGAGGCTACAATGGGTAAGGAGACGTGAGCTGCATGGGCTGTTTGTTCTGCAGAGAGGTGGCAAAAATAATGAAGTCCAATCAAACCAGCAGGCTACACCGGCTCTTTCCTGATGTTTATACTAATACAGAGAAAGTTTTCCCTCCCATCTGCTGCCCACTGTTCTCCTTTTTTGTTTTCTCTCAGCAGAGAGTATTGTAGCTTTCTGCTAACAAAATTCAAACTAGTTTGGAAATCTCAAACTGTCTGAGGGGCTCAAAAAGTAGTTTTGTACCTCGATCTGCTTTAATCTAAAAAACAGCTCCAAAGTTAAACTGGATTTTCATTTCAAATGCTTTTTTATTTTTATTTTTTAGCATATTTACTTTACTTCCTTAAAAGTTAAACTTACATTTGTGCTAACAAACCAGACACTTATGCCATCCTAGCTGCTCAAAGCAGTCTGCCCATTCAAAACTGTCTCATTGGATATTTTGTCTTTTTCAGATCGTTCTTTTTAAACCCCAGAGTTAGTTCTGGGAGAAAATCCCAGCAGATTAGCAGTTTGTGAAATACTCAAACCAGTCCATCTGGCACCAACAAACATGGTCAAAGTCACTTAAATCCTCTTTTTTCCCAATTCTGATGCTCAGTTTGAACCTCGGCTTCTAAAATGCATGGATATTTGCACTAACTAGCAGTTCAATAGGTATTCCTAATCAAGTGGCTGGTGAGCGTATGTCAGGGTCTTTGTGTCCCCTCCCAATTTTCTAAGCACTAAATAGTGAATCTTCCTTTAAAAGCCATGCTTTATTTAAGAGGTTAAAATGAAGAACATGAGAGTTTTTAGTGGTAGGTCTATGCTAAAACCAGCAGACACAAATCAATCTGCTGATTTAGCCCCTGGGGGCAACAACCCAAGCACAAAAATATCTGAGGGGCTCAAAAAGCAGTTTTGTGTGCTCCAATCTAAAGACCAGCTGCAAAGTCATATTGGATTTTAATTTCATTTTTTTATATATATTTTTTTCAGCATATTTACTTTACTTTAAAACTTAAAACTTTAATCTTGAGTGGTTGTGGCTTTTATCATGGCTGCAAATGACTGACAACTGGAGCAGCTAGAAGATGGTACGTTACTATTTGCAGCATTGTTTGCTAGCCTGGATTTGTTTTTTAACAGCAAGGCTGACACAGCTACAGGAATTACATGGCCAGAGAAACCCATGAAGCCATGCCACAAAGCTCTCAGTACAGTTTTTGTGCTGATGTTAATGCCAGAGGTGTGGAGCTATGCAGTTACTGAGCCAGCAGAGCATTGGTGACTTTTGCGCTCCATCTGCCACAGCACTCGGCAAAAATATCTGAGGGGCTCAAAAAGCAGTTTTGTGTGCTCCAATCTAAAGACCAGCTGCAAAGTCATATTGGATTTTAATTTCATTTTTTTATATATATTTTTTTCAGCATATTTACTTTACTTTAAAACTTAAAACTTTAATCTGTAAACACTTGTACGAACACTTGTACGATCGACTGTAAGTTGAATTCAGTGAGTGCTTTAGAATGATCCATTCTTTCACAAATGTTTATGTCTATGTGCTTGATTTTATAACATGTGGTAATGGGACACCCTTTTTTAAAAAACCTGATGTGATGAGCAACAAGTGCACATGACTGAGATATCAAAGGATGCTGCAGCCTCATATGGGTATAGCAGGTAAATGACATTAAATAACACAGCTTTTTCATCAACTTAGTTCTAATTGGGAGCATAATTTACAAAGTTAACAATATGCTTTATTCAAAATAAAGAGTAATTTAAAACCCCGAAGAAGAAGCAAAGCATCTCTGGAAGGATCCCCACACATCATCAACACCTACCTCCAGTGCACTGAAGAAGTAAAATGATAAATGAGGCCCATTCAACATAAGACACCAGTTGTTTCACACTCAGTAAAAAGATATTCAGCTGAGATCTATTACTGTTCGTACCAAATCAAGACATATTGTGTTGTTTGTCAGCTATGTAGCCTAATAAGCTACATAAAGGCATTTAATATAGCACAATACCACTAAAGCACACTGTGAAAAGAGTTCGGGGTATAATGCACCTGAGCATAAAGACTTTGTCAGAGCCAGTAGAATAATATTTGACATTCACAAAATGTACTAAAATCCGCTTTCCACTCAGTGGGGACATAAAACAAATGCTCCCTGAAATGGTCCGAGTTCAAACTACTGAACTGAGCTCATATTTAACCAACTTTAAACATAAGGATTTATGGCATACATCACTATCCCACCATTATCAGGCATGTGCACACGTACTAAAATTGTCTCATAAAATAATTAAAGGAGATAATGAAAGTACAGGCCCGCCCACTAAATTTACTTCCCTCGTTTATTTTGTAATGACTGGCCAATCTTTCTTTTAACTTGCAAGGAGAAAAAAGTGAAGGATCAAAATGCTCTCTAATGCAGACTTAAAAGACAGGTTGGATTTTCATGTAAACACTTGGAACATGACGTGTATATGTGTGTGTGTGTGTGTGTGTGTGTGTAACAATCCCTATGCCGTGTGCATATATATGTGTGGGAGGCTGCATTGTGTATTTGTGTGTTTCTGCGTGTACAAACCAGTGGGTGGATACGTGCATGCATGGGAATGTGCCTCTCTGTGTCAGTGTGAGTGAGTATACACAAACATTTATTTGCTCTCCCAGGTCTTGTCTTGAATGTACACCAGCTGAATTTGACCTTTTGCTATCAACTAAAGCACCAACAAGGCTAAAGATCATAAAAACTGTGACAGAGATCAATTCTCTCATTTCCCCTCTTATGCATCCCTGGGGGTTCTTCAGTCTAAAACAGAATAAGTTGACCTCCTGCATGGAGAAACTTCTATGAAAACTTTACAGTGTCGTCAAAGGTATAATTAAGAGAGTAATAATTAATTAATTCAGCCCTTCCTGTGCTAGTGCTACAGGCCTCTGCCAAGTAGATAATGCTCATCTGTATCTGAATGACGAGGTCATGCTTCACTGCTTGTGGCTGTGCTCAGAGAAAATACTTTGTGACACAGCACAGCTGAGGTAAATAAGCAAACCTGTCTGTATCTTCGAATATACAGAAACTGTATCCTTAATGACTTCTTGAGGGAGATTTAAAAAAGAAAAAGATAAGGGGGTAGGTGGAGTATTGGATGTCTAAAACCTTGATTATCCTTTAAAGGTCCATAAGTCCACCAGGGTCCACTTGGGCCTGACTGGCACAAATTTCATCATCAGAAGGTGAGCACGAGGGTAGGACCTCCGAGTGCCTGTCTGTTTTTCGTGACTACAAGGGTCTTGTCTGTGGAGAATTTACATAACAATGCACCAAATGCACATACGCTGCACTTGAAGTCAGGACTTCAAAGAGGTCTAACAGGATCACTCAACTGTCCGTGTCCACGACGAGGTATAATCAAGACATAAGACTTTCATCCAAAAGTCCAAACCTTGTGCTAGTTCAACTATTTTTTTCCGCACCATTTAATTCCATCCATCCGTCATTATCTGCCGCTTATCTGAGTTTGGGTCACAGGGGCAGCAGACTAAGCAGCGACACCCTGACCTCCCCGGCCATCTCCTCCAGCTTATCTGAGAGGACACGTTGGGAATTTGATCTTCCCAAGCCAGCCGAAATGCATAGTATCTCAAGCGTGCCCTGGGTTTGCCCTGTGGCCCCTTCGTGCTAGGACATGCCTGAAACACCTCACCTAGATAGTGTCTAGGATGCATCCTAGTCAGATGTCTGAACCACCTCAACAGGAGGAGAAGGGATTCTACTCTGAGCTCTTCCTGAATGAGCCCTTCTCCTCACTCTGTCTCTAAGGGAAAGCTCAGCCACCCTTTGAAGGAGATTTATTTCTACCATTTGTAGCTACAATCTCATTTTTTCTGTATCTAACCAGAGCTCATGTCCAAAGGTGAGGGTAGGATAAGATCAACCAGTAAAAACAGAGCTTTGCTTTCACGCTCAGCTCTCTCTTTACCAAAAGAAACCAGCATAGTCTGCATCACTGCAGACACCGTCAATCCGTTACTCTCCCACTCCACTCTAACTTCACTCTAAACAAGACCCTGAGATATTTGAATTCTTCCACCTGGGGCAGCAACTCATTCCTGACCCGGAGTTGGCAATCACCCTTTTCCAGCTGAGAAACATGATCTCAGATTTGAAGGTGCTGATTCTGATTCGCACTTCACATAAACCACCCTAGTGCATACTGGAGGTTATTTGATTTTTGTGTTGCTTTGCTTGCTGTTTTCTTTGATTTAGGCATTTGGGAAGTCTAAATTGGAAGGGACACTCATGCAATCTTAGTGTAAATATCTATCTAACTGGAATGTTGCTTCACCATTGCAAAACTCAAATAAAGTGGCCTGTGGTGGAGTGTGCTTTATGGCTCTGCTGCAGGGAAGGAGTAGAGTAGTGGGTTCAGGGTGTGGTGCCAAGCGAGGCTGACCAACACAGCTGACCTCCATCATCTAATCATGCCTCCCTTATTTGAGTAGGATACCGGGACCTGAGCTGTGTGTGGTGTGGAGCTGAAGAAGGCAGCTGGAAAGCTACGCAAGCAAAGAGCGAACAACCGCTGTAAATAAACATCCACTTATCTTGCAACGCTGTGTGAATCGGGTCCTTTGTCACAGTCCTACTGTAACAGTGAGTAGCCAGTAGCCATGTTCAGTTCAATTATATTCCTGAAATGTCACAAGTAAATATAATGAAGAAAGTTTGTTTTCCTTGAAAGGTAAATGATAATTAGCTGTGTGGGAACAGTTCTTTAGGTACAATACAAGTATTTCTTCAACCCTCCTTTTTGTACGACCCTGAATTTACATCAGAATGCCCTCTCTCTCTCTCTCTCTCTCATACATACACACACACACACACACACACACACACACACACACACACACATATATATATATATATATATATATATATATATATATATATATATATATATATATATATATATATATATAGCCCCATTTTTTTTATTTTTTTTATTTATTTTTTTTATTTCAAAAACAATTGATTGTTAACAAATGCAGATTCTGAGTGGGTATGTTTGTCACTTTTTTTCTTTTACAAATGCAAAAATGTTAATAAGCAACTGCTCTCTGATTTAGTGAAAAAAAAAAATCACAAACATCCCAGAGCCAAGCATGTTTGTGATGTTTGGCTGCAGTTTGTTTTCAGGCCTCTGAATCTCTGCCCATATCCAAGATGTGTTTCAGTGATTTGGGTACATCTGGTGCTGCGGCACTTGGATAAACAACTGAGCCAATCAGAATTTTGAAGGCGTGATTAAAAAGGGGAAAGTCTTGTTTTTGTGCCTCAGCATAAAAAAATACCAAATGGGGGAAAAAAAATGGGAATGAGTTTGTATGAGACTGAATAAACAATCAAAGTTATTTAGAGTACAAAAATAACTTTAAAGTCGTATGAGAAAAGTTGAATGCTGGATGTTCACAGCCAACATTACTGTGGCTTTGTTCTGACTGACACAAACAAGACCAAAATATCACCGATGACTGATGAGAGGGCGAAAAAACAAATGAGTAAAACTCAATAATGTGGTGAAAACTAATTCAATTAAGAACTGAAACAAACAGTTGATTGACAGAAATTTAATTAGCTGCCATTTTTATAATTAATCCTAATGTAATTGCACTTTCCTGAATGTGAATATTTTCTGCTTGTTGTCTTCTATTAAAACACCCCAAATTTATTTTGGTTTGGTGTCTGAATAAAAAACTAAATCTGAACTAGAGAATTATGACTTTATTACAGAGAAAAAACAGATAAATAGTAGAAACAATCCTGCTTGTCTCAGTCAGCTTTAACTGTTCATCACTTTTTACACTCTGTCTTTTATTATATTGTCAGTTCACCAATTATTTAAAGGTAATCACAGCAGTAAGTCTGATAGAGCAACAGACATAAAAGACATTATTGTATAACACTTGGACAACAGCATCCAGAAACAACAAATTAACTGTTATGAGTACTCATAAAGTATGATCACAAGCTCACCGCTTGTTAGTACTTTGAATTTGGCTGCAAACCGACATAGCAATAAATATTACTTAGCAAAATGTGCTGATGCAAATATGAAACAAAAAATACTATTCCCTCCTTCCTTGGCACATCACAGCAGCACTACTGTGTGTGAGGTTGGCTACGACTGTGACAGTTAACGCCGCCTCGGTGAAACATGTATGCATCAATAATAAACTCACTGCACCTTTACCCTTCCCCATCAGGTGTTCATTGAGTTACAGAGGACGAACAAACCTCAGTCAGTCTACACACATGACCTTTTCAACTTCAACTATGTATCAGCAAAGAAGCTGCACCTCTGGCTCATTGAACAGGGTGATATTTTTAAGCACCAGAAAACCTTTGGCCAAGGACACATTAAATGATTCAGTCTAAGTCTTTTAATACCTAAGCCGTTTGCAAAGGCATCCATTAATATTCTGGCTGGCTTTATCAAAACCCCCGAACGTCACAAAATCTGGACACGGGAATCATCAGGTCACAAGCCCTTGCAACAAAACAGATTTCCTCAGTTACCTCTCTATATTCCAAGGTAAGAGCTGGAAAAAGGAGACGTAATCCCTCACACAGTTATTAAAACTAGCCAAATGGATCTCTGAGCACATGCAGACAAATCTTTTCTCAGCTGTCAATCAGGTGCCGTGAGGGAAACGGTAATAACAAATGCATTTTTTATCAAACCTTTTCTGAATTTCCTTGCAGCAGTGCCACAAAATAACAACCAAATTTTGTGTTTTTCCATGGTCTGCTGGGCTGAAGCTGCCCCGTCAGCAGTTTTGTCTGCAAGAGCACGAGACAGCCGTGTCCCAAAAACAGAGGAACCAAGAAGATACAATTGGCAATGACATTGGCTGCCACAGAAGTAATTGATTTCCTGATATGTTTCAAAACAATAGCAAAGAATAAATACAGTAACATCACAAAGCTATCTGAGCAAATGATCTAAAGAAAGGGTTCTTCTTAAGACTGGCTGGCATGTCTGTGAATGGATTGTAGTTCTTTTATCTTTAGCAAATGTTCTTTTTTGTTTTGTTTATGAGACACAGTATGTATGCCACTTCTCTCCAGCTTAAAAGTAAAATCTATTTTAGTTATCCTTAAATATGTCACTAAATAAAAAGCACATGAAGCTTTTAAGTTACAGACATTTGCAGTGGCAAGAAAAGATCCTCTTAATTCACAAAGTTTGATAGATGGAAATGGGACGGAAACCACTCCTCTGACATTGCATGGCCTTGTAACAGTAAAACTACTTAATATCATATAAATAAACTTCGTCTATAATTTGGTCATTTTCAGTCTAGTTCCTCACCAAATCAAATTAAGAATGGTAATGTAATCTTTGTGATACACAGCAAAACTACCCACACTGTGACTTCAGTAGAAACAAGATGCTCCGATAACAGTTGTAAATACAAATAAGAGCCTTTCACATTGTTTTATTGTTGCAGAATTTACCTTCAGTATCATCAATTCAACAAGTAAATATCACCTTACACTGAAGAGTCCTTCACCCCACGTCCCATGTTTCCTCCACCCATAGAGCATCGTAAAAATATCTCTAATATAAAATAAAGTCCTCTTCCACAAGAACTACTGCATCTTTTTCTCAACAAACTGCCTTAATGCCATAAACTATTGCCGGTTAAATCTGAGAAAAGGCCTTTGCCAATAGGGCTTATACATGTGTGTCTATACAGTTTTTGAGCTTTAACTGTATATCTTTGTTATTAGAGTTTCCATTTCAAAGCAGTGAATCGTCTTTTAGAGGACAGGCCGTACATGTTCATTTGTCTGTTTCTGCCTCTTTAAGTTTACCTCTCTTCCTGTGTCTGCATCAAAGCTTTGATGTGTAAACTGTATATTCATTATGTTAACAACCCATATTTTAAACAGTGGCTGTAACTTTAACTATAGTGAGAAAAATATAAATAAATATTTAAAAATGGGCAGCTAACAGGGTAATGCTCATTCTTTCTCTTCACACAGAGTCTTCACACAAGCAAGTCAAGGAGGTAATAGGAAACAGACTTGACTCTTTAACTCAGTGTAATCTGTGACTGACACTGGAAATTATGGTCATACAGATACAAGGTATGTTGATAAGGGCTTACCATAACAGCTAAAGGCCTTTTTTAGATGCACTGCAGCTACACTGCCTATTTCACCTTGGGGTATACAATGCTCGAACAGGACATATTTGTATGTTTACTGTATGTTGCAGATGTACAGTTTATTATTATTAAACTCTTAAGACGAGTGTTTATGTGTACAAACACTGCCATATTCTCATATTAATCACACCATCTGTCCACAGTAATCAAAAGGTTTGTCTAGCCCGCAACCACCCATGAAATACTCATGAAATACTACCACTTGACCCTAAATGCTCCTCACTCACAGGACTGGAGGAACATCCCTGAAATCAAAACAAAAACCCTCCTGACAAACTCGAGTCACTGACTCAAATCGTGTCACTGTGTTCAGCGAACAGAGGAAACCCTCAGGTCAGGCTCAAAGAACAGTCTGGGTGTGTCACAACCTCACATAAATATTTCCACTGCACCACAGTCTGATGGGAGTGTGTATAGAAAGCATAAACTGCAGTAAAATAAGACTTGGCTTTATTTGGCTTCCTCACAATACAAGTAACCGCTCGTCCACAACGCAGATACACGCAGAGACGCACAGAATAACCACAAATGCTGGGTTTCACCTCACCTATTGTATTCACTTTTGCAGTCTATGCTATTTTAATTCAGTTTGTAAACCCACCTATTGAGGTTAAGGTAATTACATCCTGTGTTCAACACCATTTCACAATGCAATGATGCAAGAGACTGAAAAAGAAAATCTAATCTCCTGCAGCTTTGTGCACTTTGTCTGTTTGTGCTTCAGAAAAGAATGAAGGGGCAATGCAGTTGCCTCGTCATTTGTTCGCTCATGTTGCCTTCTTTCCAGCAATGTTTGGGGACAAAGGCAGCATGCAGATCCCGTGTGGTGTTAGGTTGGCTTTGAGCTTTGGGCACAGTGGATTTAGCTGCATATTGATTTCTACAATAATGCAGTTGTGCTTTGTTAATCAAGCACTCTGGCAGTAAAACTTATTTTAAGCTTGTTTTTAGGCTTGTTAACGGTGTAACAAGATCACTTGGCTGGGTTAAAAATTTTGATTATTCTACAGAACAGAGTCAGGAAAAAACACACAAAACACACACAAAAAAGGAGTTTTACCCCTACAAAATGTGATTCGGTACAATTTGTTTGAAATGTAAGGTACATAAAGACTTTCATTTGACACTCAACTACTCTATTAATCAAGGTAGATGGCTTTCCTTGTACCTATTTAGCTGAGGCTGGCCAGAGCTCATCATGGTGACTCTGTGATGGATTGTGTGTATGCTTGAGTAAGAAACAGTGCTCTCTGGGTCAGGCTAGCCCCAGTGGCACACAGCCATGAGGAATTAGCTGAGTTTGCCCCACATTTCTTTGCACTGACATGAGTCTGTAGATTCACTCTGGTCAATAAAACACAGTCTGGGGTGGGAGGAAGAGGGTGACTCATCATTCCACTTTGTATGTATATTTGGCAGAGTAAAACTGTGGAGTAACATGTTTGTTATCATGCAGAAATCATAACCTATAACTAATTTTGCTTTCAGAAAAGAAAAAAAGGAATGTCCCTATGAAGTCAAGGTGACGGAGGGAACGCAAATGTGATTTTTATCTACCACATTTCTGAATCAATCCAGAGAGTCCAAAAACTGATTTTGTTAGTTGCTGATAAAATCGCAGGCAGCGTGTGGGTGTAGTCGTAAGCACTGTCTCTTCATAGCAAGAATTCTCTTTCTGAGTTTGCATGTTCCCATTGTGTCTGCAAGAATTTTCTCTTGGTGCTTCAGCTTCCTCCCACAGTCCAAAGAGATGCATGTTAGGTTAATTGATGATGTACGGTTGGCTGTCTCTTTATGTTAGTTCTGCAAAGAACTGGCAGGAGTATGCCCCGCCTCTTCCCAAATGGCAGTTAGAATCGGCTCCCCCAGCAACCCTTTACAGGATAAAGTGGGTATAACTCATGAGTGAACAATATTAATATGGTTTTTTAACGTTAAGAATTAAAAATGTAGAACAATAATTTGGAAATTGTCCCTCCACACACAGACTTAAACTTTTGTCAGCTTCTTCCTGTAACGCACCAAATATCAGTGTGATTCCTCCTACATAAACAGGAGTTGTGCAACCAAAACTGGCACACAGGTATATATTAGGTTCTTATCTATATCCAGTATTATGATGTCGTTACATTACCTAGCAACAACCTACCAACAGGCTAAAATGATCCATTTTATAAATTTATGCCCATATAGCACCATATAAAATTATCATATCATTTGAACTTAATGTGAACAACATATAATTTATATCCAAGAACTTGAATATTATGATATAAATGATATATTATAGCAGCATCACATTGCCTGGCAACCACCTATTTTTTTAATAATTCAATTCAATGTGCTTGAATTACAGAGTTTCAACACAATGGCCCCAAAAAGGAAAGGTTCTTCATTATCCCACAGCACTGAAGGTGCTTCACAGAAGAAGAAGAAGAAAAATAGGTACACTGAATTTCAATATGAAAGAGAATATTTTCTAATATTTATTCATATAAAGAAGATCTACCACCCATTTTTTTTTTTTTTTACTTTTCTCAGCGTGATTAAATAAATGAATATCCCAATGGCGCAACAACACCAAATAAAGTGTAACTTACTGACAAAACAGAGGTTGGCATTATATTTTATCTCATAAAATTAGCAAAGCAGAACCCTCATCTACTCCAAGTAGTGTTGGTGGTTGAGGTGGGGGAGATTAAACTAATATCAAAACAAAGAGGGTGCTGGCTAAATGTTTGTAAAACTCAGAGGAAAAAGTACACACATCTTTAACTGAAACGAAACTAATGTATGACTTGGGCAGTGAAAATAATTTTCATGTAAGGGAAACATTCAGAATGTAACTAAAGTCTACTAATATTATCATCAAATTATACCTGAAGGACTAAAAACAAAAGCAGTCATTGTGCAAAATGATACGTCTAGTTTTTTGTTGTTTTTTTTACCTGAAGCACCATTAATGAACTAATGGGATAGCTTCACTTTAATTGTCTAACTTTAATTGAAATTAACAAATAGCATAAGCTGTCAAATGAACATAGTAAAGTAAATGAAGTTTTCCCTCGAAAATATACTAGCATGTTAAGAAAAATACAATAGAAATGCTCATGCAAGTTTCAAGACTGCTGGTAAAACACCACACACCAGCGTCTTTGTCTGCATGACACAGCTAACAGCATCGGTGGGGAATATTGTTCATTAAAGAACACTGTAATATATTACTGTAATATATTTTCAGTAAATTGCATTTAGCCTTTTTTAAACAAACAAGCTGCTTTCATTCAGGGACCTTTATCACCACCAATTAGCTTAACTGCCAGCTAAAAACATGAGTGCACAGTGTGTAAAGTGTTTACTGGAACTATGCTGTGTACAGTCAACTGGAGATCAAATTTCTGAAACAAATCTAATTGTGGCATTACAAAAGGCTCTGTCCTCCATTTTATTAATTCAATTCAGTTCAATCAACTCCAAATCACAACAACAGTCACCTCAAGCCACTTTATATTGTAAGGTAAAGATCCTGCTGTAGCATAGAGAAAACCCCAACAATCAAACAACCTTCTTTGAGTTAGCTCTTGGCTACAGTGTGAAGGAAAAACTCCCTTTTAACAGGAAGAAACCTCAAATAGAGCCAGGCTCGCCGGGGGGGAGACGACGACACCACTTCTACATTATTGCTTGACTTAATAAGTGTAGATCAGCTATTTCAATTAAATAATTAAATCAAGGAACATGTCAACATGCTGGTAGTACTTGTTAAAACATTAAAACTGTACAACAGTAAGTACTCATGGATCAAACCACATCCACCTTTACACTATGTCTTTTTTTTTTTTTCATCTCAACAAGAAGGAGTTAGAGAGTGCAATCCTCCACCAACAGATCTCACTTTAGGCAGTATTAACTTTTAAGGGATTAGTGTATATATTAATATACAAAGGGTAATATGTATTGATCTGTAAGTAAGAAAGACATAAATAACAGGAGCTTATTATATAATATTATACTAGAGTATATTTCAGTATAACTCTAACTAAATACCTGACTCCTGGCACCTTGAGGTGACTGTTGTTATGATTTGGTGCTATATAAATTAAATTAAATTAAATTAAATTAAATTAAATTAAATTAAATTAAATTAAATTAAATTAAATTAAATTAAATTGAACTGAACTGAATTGAATTAACTAACTACTGACAATACTTTTTTTAATAATAATAATGGATTGCATTTATATAGCGCTTTTCGGGGCCCTCAAAGCGCTTTACAATTCCACTATTCTTTCACTCTCACATTCACACACTGGTGGAGGCAAGCTACAGTTGTAGCCACAGCTGCCCTGGGGCAGACTGCCATATCGCGCCATCGGCCCCTCTGGCCATCACCAGTAGGCGGTAGGTGAAGTGTCTTGCCCAAGGACATAACAACCGAGACTGTCCGAGAGACGGGGCTCGAACCGGCAACCTTCCGGTTACAAGACGAACTGCCAACTCTTTGAGCCACGATCGCCCTTTAACCTCCTAGGAGCTGGCGTCCACATATGTGGACATCACATTTTGGGTTGTTTAGATCACAATACTAAATTTTGCTCTACAAGGGCCTGATATCCACTGATGAGGACATTATACTGCCACTGTTCTATCAAAATTTAAAACGAATGACCTCATATGTGAATATTAGGCCCTTGTAGAGCAAAATCAGGTAAAAAGATAATCATTAGTTTTTACATTCATCAGGTCCCAATCAGCCCAAATAGCAAAGATAAATTAAAAGTGCATGCCCTGAAAGACTTTGATTCTCAGGAGGTTAAGTATATGATGGGTGTTGGAGTGAAACTGAAAGATATGGAAATTAAAAGCAAGTTCAGAGGTCAAATTTAAAATGATATTTGGATACAAACTATAATGTGATATTTAACATCCCCTACACCAGCAACATTTCCTAAATGTTGCCAATACAAACAAAAGGCAGAATGACTTTAAGCATAGCTTTAAAAATAAAAGACATTTTATGAAACTATGAAACCTTTTTTGATATTTCGATATTAATCCCCATATATAATTCCCTATATGCCTATATGTTGTCAATACTAACAATAGCAATATGAAACATAGCTTTAAATAGCTTAGGCTTTTTGTCAATTTTTTACCAATAAATATTTGGTAAATGGCCTGTATTTGTATAGCGCTTTTCTAGTCCCTAAGGACCCCAAAGCGCTTTTCACAACCAGTCATCCACCCATTCACACACTGGTGATGGCAAGCTACATTGTAGCCACAGCCACCCTGGGGCGCACTGACAGAGGCGAGGCTGCCGAACACTGGCGCCACCGGGGCCTCTGACCACCACCAGTAGGCAACAGGTGAAGTGTCTTGCCCAAGGACACAACGACCGAGAGTGTTGGAGCCAGGGCTCGAACCGGCAACCTTCCGATTACAATGCGAACGCCCAACTCTTGAGCCACAATCGCCCTGTTAGCCACGATCGCCCTGTTATTTAAGAAGACCTGAGTGGATTTAAGCCGAATTTTAAAGGATTGTTAACAGGACTCAACACCCAGAATTCATTCAAAACTTTCAAGCTATCATGTTTGCAGACAGAGAGAGAATGACAAGCATGCACACAGCGGAGAATTAATAAAACACCTGTAAACTTTTGCAGCTGTACCTTGCACAGCTGTAGTCTATACTCAGAAAGACAGACTGGCACATAAATGAGTGCCACACTGGTATTAGCTAACAGCTCATATTGGCCTATTAAAGCAAGATCAGCACTGGTTGTCTGATGTGCACGAATGTGAAAACTTTTTTTCTTTACAGAAAATAAAGCAGATAATGATGCTTCAGATAATTTGGAAATGGTGACATTATGAGCAGAGCAGACGGTGGTGGGAAGTCAAGCAGTGTCTTCACAGTAGGTTGCTAACTAGTTTGTGAAATACATTGCTGGAAATTTAATAAAGAACGATCCCACCATTATCTCTTTTTAATTTAACTGTACAATAATATGATATTGGGCTATATACTGATATATATGTATATTAATATCAGAATGCTTTTATTTGGCCCCCAAAAATCATTTTCCATGATGCCCCTCCTACACACACACACAGCCTCACACAATGAAAACAATGCCTGCCAGTGTACCGTGGCTGGTAATTAGATTTTCTGTGAATAAATTGATTGAAACCTTTGACAGCAGCCTTGTCACCTCTAAGCGTACGGCAAACGTGCTGTATTCTCACTAAAGATAGCAGGGCAAATTACAAACACTAATCAACAGCATGCGTTTAACATGCTGCTGATGAAGGAAACCTGCTTCGGGCAATGACTGTTTGATTCAGGCAAATGTTATGGCTGTTTAAATATCAAGTACAATTTGTATTCACTATTCACAAACCCCTCAAAAAGAGGGGGAAAATGCTGGGCAGAGGGGAGGCGAGCGGGGAGCCTCCGTGAAACCCCCTGGTGCTTGACGTTTGCTGAATCAATGAGATAAACATAAGGGCTCTGAATGTCAGAGTTTACATCTACAAGATTGAAGACTTAAATTTGGTCACTGGCGACTGCTCTTAGGGAAAATTCCATTTAAAAAGGTCAGCCTCAGCTCTCCTCATACTAAATAACTAAATGTCTGGGGTCTGGGTCCCTGTACGGCTCTGGCCTCCTGTATCAAAAGCATGCAAACGAATTAAATACATTTGCCTTTGTTTCTTCTTCTTTTTCCTTTTTTTTTTAAACACCCATTCTTGAAAACAGACATTTGTTATACCAACATAAATGTCACTTCTTATAGTGTAATTCCTCCATCTGAACTACTAAATCTACAATGACACGGACCTTTGAATTTAATATGTTGTCCTACCATATGTGCAGTACTCTCCATCAGTGACTACCTTAATTGGCCGACACATTTGAGAGGACAACAATTAATTTTCTGCTTATTCAATCCTCTAATTCAATCACACCTAAACAAAGATTAGCTAAACACTTGGCACTGATGCTCGCTTATTCATACAAGTCGCTGCCAGGGTCCTTGCTGAGGTCTGATGGTGGGACTACAGCTTCATAAGAAAAACCTGGCGGCCTTATGGATGGGTCTCTGGCTGGGATTAGACTTACAACAGAAGACCAGGTGGCTGTGCAGTAGGAGGCTCTTGGCAGGAGGCACTTTTGTGAGACTGGAGGGGAGGAGAATGTTATCCTGCTGGCTGAGGGAGCTGTTTCTCACCCCCCTGGTACAAGCCGAGCACCATTCTGCCAGAACACGCCTGTGGCGTGTGGGACTTTCACCAAGTCTTGAAGGGAGAAGCTGAACGTCAGTTCACTACTAAGATTTTACAACTTTATTTTCTCTTTTATTTGGAGCTTAATTTTGTTGTCACTCCTAAAAAAGGTTATTGCTATTGTACAGATTAAACAGATTAAACCTTTAACTAAAGGTTAAAAATCTCAACATGTTATAGATGCTACATTACTAGCGCCAACTGCTTGAAGTGCATCACAGCATAGCCCTCTGTATACATAACCAACATGTGTAAATAGAGAAAAATTAAGAACAATACATTTTTGGTCATTTTAAATTATAAAACTGGAATACCAAAACACCACAGCAGAAATAGCATAACATCAAAGATGCAAACACATCAAAGCATCCCTCTGCCAACCACTTTTAATGTGGAGCCAGAGTCAGTGTTGTTATACTGTTATCACAATTATATGCAGTGTTCACCTCACCAAACATGTCAGCAACCTAACATGAATAAAAGACAAGAGCATGGCATTTTTTTACATTGGCTCTGGTTTGCAGGCAAGAGAGGAAATTGGTCTGGTAAATGAGATTGGGGTGGGTGCTGAAGGCGAAGGAGGCAGGAGGCACAAGTTTCAATGAAATCCTCTTTACAAGGATAGCCTGTGAAAGCCTGAATGAGTACAAACCTAAACCTGGAAAATGAGGAGTAACAGCAGCCTAAGTGAGTTTTCCCCCGGCTCTCTCATCCCTCTGATGATAGGTTAAAAAAAAAAAAAAGCAACAAATCACTTCTTAAATATAAAATGCATAGCAACTGAGTGGTGCTGTGGGAAAATCTGCAGCAAGCTTTATTTATAAAACTGTTTTTTCTTTCTTTTTGTTTCGTTTTCCTCGTTGAAACAACCACAGAAAGTCATTTGTCTTTGAGAATTTATTCAGCAGTGAGAATCTGTCTAAACCAGTGTGAAGCACTCTTAACCCTTCCATGTGTGATTTCTCCTAAAAATCCCCCTTTTGAATCACTATCACAACTGTTGTTCCCAAACTCGATGTGGGCACAATTCACATGGATCTAGCTAATCTTGTCACATGTTCTGTTCTTCTGGTTCTGCTAATTCCATCGCTTTTTACATTTTTTTTTTTTTTGTAAATGGATATGTAAGAGAAGGCGACTGAGCAGACGAAGGCAACACTTGTGAAAATGCAATCACAACCACATCGACAATGACCAAAAATAGAAATTAAAAGTGCAGTGCCAATAAGTATGGCTGTCTCGTTACAGAATGTTACACAGATTCTTGTATCAACACATACTGAAAACAAACTCAGAGAAATATCACTTGCCAACAGCTTCCAATCAGTTGCTCCAACTGAGGAGAATTATCAGACCCATAATGAGTTCATTAGGATAATGAAACAGCCTAGGCTGATTTTCTATTCTGCATCTTAAACTGTTGTATTAGCTTCTCCACTAGCAATTTAGATTAGCAAAGCAAAACAGACTCAAAAAAATGTATTGAGCAGATAAGATGTTGCAGAATGCACAATGGTTATGAAATATTTTGCATCTCAAATGACTGCCGCTGAGAAAGTATAAGTATGATCTAAATGAACACAGCTGTGTCTGCTTGTAAACTGATGTTTTGCACTCAAACATGCGGCTTTACAAAAATATCCTTGACCTATGTGGGATTTTTGAAGCCAGTAATAATATATGATATTGGATATTTGTGGTAACAACATAGATTAGTTTCGCAATATTAATACTTATACTTATATGCGCAATAAATGCATGCCCTAAAGCAATCATTCAAACACACCACAGACAGAATACAGATACTATGTTAACAGTAGCTGTCAAAACAAACAGCAGCTGTTTATCTGAAGTTCTTTTAAAGTTTTCTTTATTAACCCACTTAAAATTGACCTATGAAACATTCAAGCATAAAGAAATCACCTAACTTGGGGGATGAACGAGTGTCATGTCTACACATAACAAACAACTTAGAAAAGGAACAATTTTAAATTGTATCTTTAGGCACTTCTTTACTTGCAGCCTGTCATAAAATTCACATAATTGGTTCCCAATTCTTGAGTTGAATCTATGAAAAATGTCAAAGATAATGTAGTTTGACAGCCATAAAAATTGTATTTCTGCACCAACAAGGTAATTCCCAAAGAGCTATTAGCCGAAAACTTGGCACATCTCAGCAATGTGTGCAGTGTATCCTTAAAAATTTTAAGGAAACTGGAAAAGTGGAAGACAAAGAAGAAGTGGCAGGTTTAAAAACCCATCTGCACCAGTTGAAGCATATCTGAAAGTCATGTCCTTAAGAAACTGGAAAAAGAAAAAATCTAAGGACCCGAGAGATGTATCTGGCCCTTCAGTTGATCCATCTGCTGCTCCCTGAAGCCTCATTAGAATTGGTCTCAGTTGCTTAGAAAGGTGGCTGTCAAGAAGCCATCCTTAAAGGAAATAGGCAAAAAAAGGCTGAGAATGAAAAATTACACAAAAACTGGACTGAACTGGACCAAATTTTAAAATTTCGTCATCAGAATGTACACAGGAGGTCAGGATAGTGTATATCTATAGGTGTATGTAAAAAATTGTGGAGGCTTTGCCACCGTTTGGGGCTACATTTCAGGTAAAGGTGTTGGAGATTTTGTCAAAATTGATGAAACTGCAAAGAAAAGAACAATCAGATTTGGATTTAGCATGGAACAGTATGTGGCTTCATTTTTCACCATGATAATGATCCCACACTCCCAATGCAATGAAAACATACCTGCAGCCAACATACAAGGAAGAGCTTTGAATGTCCTTCAAGAAGCCTGTTCCTGCAGACTACTTAAAGAAATGACGTGAAACCTGAAAGAGAGTTCAGGCTGTGTTGAAGAATAAAGGCGGTCACACAAAACATCGACCTTTAAGCTTGTTAGAATTATACAAACTCTGTTTTTGCTTTATATACTTTATTTCCATGTATGTTTCCCCACAAACTCTCTGCACCTATTCTCATCTTGGTCCCATTTTCTAGCGAATTACAAAGACCAGACAGTAATCCTAAATTGACACTGTCTCAGTTTTGGTTGTGAAACCATTATAAATGTCAACTCTAAACCTCTTCAGCATCAAAGTCAGAGCTATTGCCACAATTTATTTAGTCATCTTTCATTTGTCACCTCCCCCAAAACATACATCAAACATTGTGATTAGTATGCTCCCTGTCCATCCACATTTCCTCTATATAATTTCACTGTCAAGCTCAATAAAAGGACAAACGAAACAAATGATATTGGAAAAGAAATCCTGGATATTTGGCCATAAAACTCACTACTGCTGTATTTTCTGCAAACTGAGGGACTAAATACAATAAGGGATCCTAATCCTACATTTTTCAAATGTATGGATCTGAACACCTTAATAATAACTTATTCTATTTACACGTATTTTATTATCTTGTAGAGTGCCAGTGTACAGTCACTAATCCCTACACGAGGGAAACATGCTACATACAAGTTTCTTTGTAACTATCTTTTTTTGTTAAAATAAAACTCAGGTATCAAAGTATTTGGACATTTAATCATCGGTTTTTGGCTTCCTCAATAGGTCCCTACAACAGGTGCATACCTGGATTTGTGCAGTTTTGCTATTCATCCCAGTAGATCCTCTTAAGCTCTGTCATATTGGATTGAAAGTGTCTTTGAACTGCCATCTTTAGATCTCTGCAAAGATGTTCTCTAGGATTTAAGTCTCGACTTTAGCTGGACCACTCAAGGATAGTTTGAGATTTGTCCTAAAACCACTTCTGCACTGCTGTAGCTGTATGCTTTGGGTCATTGTTGAAAGAAAAGAATAACTGACACTGGAAACACATAACACCAGTTCTGGCTTCACTCCAGCGGCTTCCCGTACATTACATGATTGATTTTAAAATGTTGCTACTGGTTTTTAAGGGTCTTACTGGTCTTGCCCTGTCATATTGAAAGGACCTTGTGAAACACCATACATCCACAAGAACACTAAGGTCAAACAATCAATTGCTCTCAGGCCAAATCAGAAAAGTAGAGGTGACCGTCCATCTCAGCCCCGTCCATCTCAGGCTTTTGAATTAAATAAAGCTTGATATCTTAAAAATTTCTATTCTTTTCATTATTTTTGTATTTCTTTTTAAATGAATGAATTATTTTATTCATTATTTTATTCATGTCTTCTGTGTTTTTCTTCTTTTTTTCCTATCAATTTTTTGGGTGTTTTTGCTGTGCAGCACTTTGGTGGAACTATTAAGTGATATATAAATAAAGTTGACATTGACACTGTCCTCAGTCCCGGGTTAAAGCTGCACCCCTATAACATGAACAATCCACCTATTGTTCACCTGATTATCCCTTCACTAGTGGGCTTTTCTTCTTCATGATTTCAGAGTCCTGTAAAAGCTCCATGCAAGCTATCAAGCTGCGTTTTTCTTAAGAGTGGCTCCATCGAACCACTCTACTCAAAAGGGCTGATGGAGGTTGTACTGCTAAGATAGCCATCCTTTTGGCAGGTTGTTGTTTTTCTGCTGAGAACATCTGAAGTTCAGCTTTGCCAATCCATCAACTTTAGGAAAAGTAGAACTGGCTCCAAATGTCTTTCACTTCACAGTTGATGTCAGAACCACAGGTGGACACCAGTAACATCTCACAGAAAATAAAAGTAAACTGGGAGAACTAAATGCAGCATTTTCGATTTTTTGTAAAATTGAACATTTAAAAATACACTGATGCACAGACATCATCCATCTATCCACTTTCTTTCTCTTATTCAACCCAAGGGCCCATCCCAGCTGCCACATGTCAAACGGCAAGGCATTTAAAAAGGTCGGTAGTCTGTCACAAGTGCAAAGATGTTACTTATCTTTTATTAGCTAAGTTCAGAATCCTATATATCTACTGACAATAATGAAAAACAAATACAAATGTGTCATCATTAGAGTATGTGAGCTAATTACTATATGACTAAGCCCTTGAACACATCCTTATTGAACACAAACCCCCCAAAAAATTACTGGTTGAAAAATAAAGCCTTTGGTAAGATCCGTGAATCAGTGTGAGTCAGAATTTGTCTTTTCAAAATGAAGCACACACATGTAGTCCCTCATGTACGGACTGTAAACAAATAAACTGTAATAAAAGCCTGACAAAAACAGAATGGCGATGAATCACTGATCATTTATTTGCAGCACTTCCCATAAATTATGACGATGGTCGTTACTCGTCCTCAGCTTGAGGCATGAGAAAAGGGTCGACGCTCCAGTCATTAGCCTCTGTGAAACGAGCACCACCCCTCAGTGAGAAGTTTGATACAGCACTCGGCAGCACAGCACATAATAAAGCATGGACAAGGCTATCTGCTTTAATTTATATGCAGGCAGAGAGTGATCTGCCCCGGGTGTGTTTGGCCTGACTAAGCAGAGCGAGTGAGACACTGACTTGTCTGCAAAGAGCCTTCCCACGATCCACTGAAGAGAAACTGGCCTCCATCGGCTCACTGCAACAGCATTACATCGATGCATGGATACTCCGGTGTCTACGCAACAGCTGCTTAACATGATGTTGACCAGACCTCACAGTTTCCATATGGCATCAGCGTGTAAACAGCAAAACAGGGACGAAAGAACCTTGACGACTCCAGCATTTTCAGGGGAGTACGACTGAGGAGTGCGTAGCCTTAAACCAGCCATCAGTGAGAGAGCTAGTTCAGCTACCAAAGCAGCAGTTTCCTAATAGCAATTACTGTTTTAAGTGTTCAGAGTAAAGTGTCTTCTAAAAGGAATGTCCCCCTGTGGCTGTCACACAGAGACACCTAATAGACTTTATCAGCTGATATGACAGAGATGCTGAGACAGAGAGGAAGCGTGAGACAAACTAAAGAAGAGACGAGGAAATAATAAGGAGACAGAAGCAAAGATTCACTTGCTTTCCATGGTACACAATTTAGTTTTTGTTAAATGAAAACTGGATACTGTAATAAGTGCAGTGCTACATTATTTTAGTAATTACCACATTCAAAGGCTCCCAGTAATGACTGAAACAATGGCTCTTTTGGGAGTGGGATTTTCAACACAAAGCTACTCAAACCATAGGTATTACAGTCAAAGGAGTCGAGAAGGGTCTGTTTGAGCTCATACTGATGCAACAGCTAAAAACAAGCACATGGAACACCCACAGGTTTTTAACAAACTCTAACACGGGCGTTACGTATACACCTCACATGTTCAAATGAACCATTTTATGCTCAAAACACTGTGAGCTGTGGATTGTGTCGTAATGGGCAAAGTGTGAATCAGCAGCAGCAAAGGTTCACTAATCCGCAGATACAGAGGCAGGGACGGGAGACAGGAAGGTACAAACTGTGCTGCAGAATAGAGACACTTTGAGATAAGCACAGTTACAGAAAATGCAAACTAGATGAGTCACCACTCCTCCTTGCACGTATCAGAACAACATATTTCAGGTAAGGTCATTACAATTACAGATAACAATACAGTACCAGAATTCAGTGCTGCGCCAACTGCGTGATTTTGTTTCACTATCTCTTGCAGGTTTGCAGCCCTGTCAACGTCCTCCCAATAACCCTTCCAGCTCACTCGGTGGGAGGTTTGGACCTCATTTATAGAGCTATTGTTGAAACCACTGCAAATCTAAAGACAGGCATTGTGGTGATACAGACACTGTCTGATTCATAGAGCTCACTCATTATTAGCAGGAGTGCAAACTGTGAGAATACATTCTCAACACCTCCAGTGCATTTCTGGCTGTGCTCTTTCAACAACACAATGTCCACTTTTTGACTGACCTCCATTAAAATCTACAGGTGGCATGACAGCTCCCAATCAAACCCATTAATAAATGAACACCACTGTAATTCTGAATTACCCCAAACTATGAGCTCAGCCTGAGTCACATTTGGATATCCATGACAACAGTCACTTTAGCACTTTTGAAGGGTGTGACCACGAGTACACACAATTGGCATTTCAGTGTCTGAACTGCAACAGTCCAGCATCTTAACGAAACTAAACAAGGAAACACACAAGCTGGAAACTTCCCATTCCAAAAACAGGTTTCTGGTGACACTCGCATCCCCAGTGAAACCATTATTTTATATCCTCGAGATCCAGAGTCATAATGAGTCTCAGGGGAGTACATTGTCATAACAAGCATCTCTCCAAAATACAAACAAGGACAGGAGAGGCCAACATACTGAAACTTGTTGCAGTTGTCACACTGTGGCTTTATCACATTAGAAGGAAACTTTATCTAGCAATATACTCTGGCTGTGAGTTTTTCCCAAATCAACTTTGAGCAACTGAAAATTAACACATATCTCATTCACATAACTACAAACACAACCCACATAGCAACTGCAGTTTTACAGAAAGCAAGGTAATGCAAATAATGAAAAGCAGCACTGATTCTTACCAAGCAGCAAGCTTGATCTTTAGAACTGCATCCAAACATAAAGAGCAGAGAGAGTAAAGTGGCATGAATTCATAAAACTAAAGGGCTAATTTATCAGCTAAGCCAGATGAGTGATGCCAGGATAAATATCTCTACATTAATTCAAATTTTGTGTCCCAAACCCTGTCACTGGTTCTTTTTCTTTCTTTTCTTTTTAAGTCTTGATGTCGTTTAGTACAGATAGAAATTGGATTGCTTTTTAACTGTTACTCCTCCTGCCCATTTGAAAGACGTGGGTACGCTGCCAATGATCTGGCCAGGACTAACTTCCCTGTCATTAGACTACATCTTTCTATTAGTTTTAGATATCTTAACACACGTTAGCAGGTACCCTTTCCACTGGTATGTTAACAAATTGCCCTCAACTTGAGTAGTGCTATCATTTCATTAACCTGTCCCTCCTCTTTACTCCATGCTAGGCTGTAATCCTCCTATCACAGAAGGGGAGGTGGAGAGGAGATGAATTACAGATCTAGCTCTAACTGGTGTCATCCAGTTTCAAAAGACCAAGGTGGCCACAGCCAAAATGGTCAACTTGAGGCTTTAAACGGGACTTCAGTGACAAATGGTTTGTGTTCCAGTGGGTACAATTATCTTTTATACAAAAAAGATCAAAACAGAGATTTCTTTTTTATATAAAGAACTTCAACCCATTACACACATGCATCGGGAGCAATTTGCAATTCAGTATCTTACCCTAAGTCGCTATCCTAAAACAAGGATAGAAGAGCCACAGAGCAAACCTCTGAATTTCAGACTGGTGGATGACCTTCCATGTCTTCAGTATGGAAGGTGAGTAGTTTGAGCCCCAGCTCCAGTTCACATGTAAAACTAAGCATCCTGCAATGAATCTTTGACTCATGTAAAATATACTATAGCCATCAATTTTCTTAACTACTTATCCAATTCAAGGGCACAGGGGCCTGGAGCTACCTTCTTATGAGGCATGAGGTGGAGTAGACCCTAAACAGCTTACCAGTCTATTGCAGAGAGACAGACGATTGTTCACGCTCATCTTCACACCTATGGCCAATTCAGTGTTACCAGATAGCCTAAGAAGCATGTCTTTGGACTGTAGGAGGAAGCCCAAGTACTCAGAGCGAACCCATGCAGTCTTAGCTGGAGAGCAAGCTCAAACCAGGTACCTTCTCTCTGTGAGATGAAAGTGCCACCTGTAAAATATTATTTAATGTTATATGACTCAAACTCGCACACTGAGTCTGTTGTGCCTCCATAGTGTCAGGAAGTCTGTCTGGTGTAAAAGCAAAACAAAAAAAAACAACAACTGCCATGTGGAGCTACCCACTGTGGCTACCACCTAAACAAAGGAGTTGAAAGTACCATTTTCTTTACATATTGATTCATTTGAGTGAAATCTACACTTACTTTAAGGCTCCCTTATGTAATAAATTGATCAGCACTCAATTCTGATGTAATTTTACTGCCTGCAGGGTCACATGTTGATCACCCATGGGACGTTCCACTCAGGGGTACAACTACAGAGCAAATACAGCAGGCAAAGGCAACATGATATTTGGTTCAACTCTGCATCACGCCCCATGTTAACCATCAGAAGAGTTCCAGCTGCACCTTAAAAGCTGGTTAGATAAGTCGGGTAATTGTGCAGAATGTTGAGTAATGCAATTCCTGATACCAGCATAGGAACATGCCTCACAGATGACTGCCATGGCAACAGACTGCCCCAAGGTAACATAGGGCTCGAATGAATTTCACTTCACCCTGAAAAGGAAAAAAACACATTTATCATCAACCAAAATATCGAGCTCTGGTCTAATGGATCCAGACTGAAGGTTTAATAAAAGTAGGTTATCAACACTGATTAGACACAGATAGAATGAATTGGTATTCAACTGCTAATGGTGTTTTAGTCATTACAGATAGAACCTAGAACACATACTAAATTTAGTTTTGTTTTTCATCCATTACTGGCAGGCATGTGGAATAAAAATCCAGACAATTGGTCACAAAAAGCATCTGTTCATCAGCAGCCTCGTGTAATGTAATTAACAACTATTCAATAACAACAACTTTAAATTCAAGATATTCATTAGCTTGTTATACTGCAGCAGATACAATGGTATATATGATGGCCTGGAAACTGTTTAAATTGTTTCTGATAGAATAGCCTTTATTGTCACTGTACAGAGTACAACGAAATTGGAGTGCCACTCCCTTGGTGCAAGTTTCAATAATAAATATAAATGTAAAATATAAAAAGTACAAAAAAAACAATCGTAAGTACTCAAACAATCGTATGTACAATATATACAGGATAGCAGCATTAATATAATGACAGTGACGGTATGGAATAGGTTCAATTGTTTTTGTGCTTATTTAAGATAAGACCTTGGCTGGACCCAGTAAAGGGAGACAAAGATAATTATGATTAAACAAGCTTTCAAAAGGCACACACTGTGCTCCCTTGTCAATGCAACAACTTTCCCTTTGGCCACATCTTTTGAAATCTTGGAGTTAACCACCACAGAGAGACATTTGGAAAAAAAAATTTGCAGGGAAGGACTGCTGAATCGCAAGAGACTATATTTAAAACACTGCTGAAAGCTGGAATAATAATTCACACTTAAATATGCTTAAACTTCTATTCTAGAGCTCGTTAGAGCCAAAATTATTAGGTAATTTATCTGTTATGTGAAAAAATGTGGAAACCAATCAATTCATCACTTCATACATTTTTAAAGAAAAATTTGCAAAAAAAAATATTCTGACATGGATTTTGAAATGTTAAGTGAATAAAAAGCAATTTCACTTTATGTCTTAATCTAAGATACACATTTTTCTTATATTTCATAAATCTATCTATCTATCTATCTATCTATCTATCTATCGATCGATACAGCATGCAAATTAAATGCTCAGATAGTTTCCCACATGGGAAAGGCGTAATAAATGCTGGACTCGTCTGTTACTCCCAAAGCAGAGGTGTGACCTTCTGTCTAGCCATTGACCGTGTGAGCTATCACTTCATCTAACAGCTTCGTTTCCATAACTGCACCATGTACTGTGAGTGCAGACTCTAGCAGCATATAGAAATAAACCCACTGCAAAGCCTATTTGTGACAGTGTCTTCATTTCTGGCTAAAACACTTGCAGAGTGGATTTTTTTTATCTTTGCTAAAGTGTTTGAGAACCACTGATCTACTACAGCATGCATTACTCAACATATTGCCACTGCAGCAGCAGTGATACTACACAATATGTACCACATGAGCTGTAGAAATAAGAATAAATCGCATAATGCATTGCCACCCATGGAAAGCCCTCATGTGAAGTGAAGAGATACTCTGGATTTGGTATTATCCACACAAATATAATAGTATTGGCCTTGGTTGTTACAGGACAAATAAAAGGGACAAGTCATGACAGAGCACATTATATACCGAAGGCAAAATAAGTGGATTTAATGAGAGAAAAAAGAAGAAGAAAAAATCGACAACAAAAAACAAAACAAAACACAAGAGCCAGTGTAGAGCTTAGAGGCACATAGCAACCTAAGATTAATTTCATTAAACAGCAATTCAAAACTCCAAGCTATCTCATATCAAAGTAAAGCAGAGAAGAAACTCCAACTTTTTTATTACTAGGACAAAATATTCTCTTTTTGTGGGGGGGAAGTGAAGATGTTCTGTTATTTGTATGCATTTATTATACTCTGTCATAAACCAGGCTTGTACAAAACAGACAAGACATGTTGACATCTTGGCCCTTATAAACAGTAATCCGGTTTAGGAAAAGATAAACAAACCACAACAGCCCATGAATGTAAATGAGCAAGGAAATGCAGCCCTGTGGTGCAGCACAGGTCACAATCACAGTAATGACAGCTGTAATGACTTCTAGCACAATTCTGGTTCACTGATGGACTGTAATGTAATGTAATGTAAGGGACTAAAGGAGTAGCCTATTTTCAACCTCTGGGCCAAATGTGGTGGAAATTAATAAAGATTCTGAACTTGTAGGAGGCAAAAATCAATTTACGCAGAGACATACTCATTTGTCCTTTCTCATTGTGTTGCTGCATGTTAATGGAAAATAAAGCACTCACGCAAAAAGAAGGTGCAAAATGCTCATTGTGTTTATGCAATGCCAAAAGTATAGAAGTTCTCATTTTTAAAAAGAAACATCCTCCTCTGTGTATCTGTTGTTCAGTACAGCCAAGTTATATTGTAAACTAAACTAGATTACCCTTTGCTTTTTGTATAAATGATTGTACTCTCTGCAGTAATAACACACAGTCCTACAAATAATTTAATTAAGTGATAATACTTTACCTAGGGTCACATGGATCAAAAGTTCATGACAATAACAGCCTCAAGCAAACTGAATGAGTCGTGTTCTTTTCCATTTGCAGATATAATGGCGCAACACATAGCTTCAAGGTGTAAGCTGTTGTTCTGGTGGTGTCATCTTTCTCAGGGGGAGTGATACTCGAACAAATACCCATTTTCACGTTTCAGAGCACAGATATAAATTTTCTGTTGAGAAATCTCTTTAATGTAAATGTTAATTCACGACGCTGGTCAATTTTATAGAAAGAAGTAGGGCCTGGGATGCCACTTCAAGACTTTTATAAAATAGAAGTTTCATGTTCTACTGCATAACAAACCTAAATACAAAAAGTAGCAGATATCAAACAAACGCTATTTATTTAGCACATTTAAAAATGACAATGTGGCAAAATGCTGTGCACACCATTCATAAATATGTGCTGAAATATAAGGATAAAAGAATGAAATTTGTAAAAGAAACAAATATAAGATACTAAAAAACTAATCAAACTGAATGAATGTATCACTGGAGGGGAAATGTTCGATTGAAAGCTGAAGGCTATTCCAAAGCTGCCACTGTCATGTCCCTTATCCACTAGCCTCAACTGTGGTTAAATGAAAGCAAATGATTAGCGCATCTAAGAAGCCTGGATTATTTCCTAACAAAGTACATTGGTGTCGTGTACAGGTTTGAAAATAAATATAAGAATCAGGGCCAGTTCAGGGCCACTCATATCGCTGTAATGCAGTCTGTTTTTCTGTTAGGAGTGTTGCTGCAGCATTTTAGACCAGCTCTGATTAGACCAGACAACTGGGACTGGCCAATACTCTGATACAGTTGCAAAGCCTTAACGAGCTGCGACCATAAAAATTTTCATATCGCTGACAGAGATTACTTCATCTTAGCAACACGCCTCAGTAACAGAACACAGAGGTCATTTGTTTGTGAGATTACAGTGTCGATCAACAATGACAGCAAGTTTAAAAAGAAAAAAAGAAAATGTACCGCTACGCAGCCACCCCAGGTTGGATTCAAGAGTAACAATTTTGGGGGAAAACAAAAACACCAAGTCAATTTATTTTCGTCTTGCTGTCATTCAGCTTTCTTGCATTTTTTGTGATTCTGATGGCAGAAGACAGAGCCTAAAGGTATATATTTATAAAGGCAATTTAATGGGGCCTAAACTAAAGCCATGAGGTACTCCATAAGTGACTGGGACAGTGAACACAAAGGAAAGGGCATGTGATGGCCAGAGACAACTCTTCCTGATCGGATGCTGCAAAATTATCCAGAAGACGAGATTTATGAAGCTGTCAGCCATTTAAATTGCTTTGGAGTGTGTATACCTGTCTCCTAATATTTGTTCTAACAAGCCATGGCATTATTTAGCCTTGGCTATGACAAAGAAAAGCTTTTATGCTTGCATTGCTTTTATTATTTTATTTGCTTCTTTATTAAAGAAGCAAATATCTTTCAGTTCACTTCTGAGAAGTTCTCATTGTTAAAGTCTCCAAGAAGAATGCCAGCCTTTATCGTATCAACATCAGCATTTTATATATGATAACTGCAACTTACCAGAAGTTCTCGGCTTGGTATTTCAGCTTCTGTTTATCTCAATTTATCTAAACTAGTGCTGAAGTACTGCCTCTAGATGAAGTGAACATTTCTATCAACAAAACTAGAAATACTCCTATTCCTTTTGTGTGTTTCAACATTATACTGAGGACTGAATAGAACAAATCACTTTCAGATGATCCAAGTCTAATTTAGCATCATCTTAGTCTAAATAACCAAAACTGTTTCATTATAATCATCTGGTAAAAATGCAGCAATCATGACTGTAAACACAACAGTTTCTATCAGAGATCACCTTTCGTGTAATCTAAAGTCACTAAGAAGAAACTTTTGATTAATAAGAGCATTACACAGAATATTACAGCACACGTGCCATTTGGTTGCAGAAGCTGTAGGCTGTCATAACTAACGTTATCTGCTGATGCCAAATGCGAGCTTTGACACGAGGCAATCTCGGCAGACATTAAGCTCAGCGAACGGACCGACTGGAATGCAGACGAGAATAGCCATCGTCGGTGGGAGAAGCGACAAAAACTGCATCCAGGCTAGACAGTTTCAGCCTTCCTGAGACAACACTGCCAAACGTTTGTCATATTGAAAAATGTCACTGCTGATGTTTCAAAAGAAAATAATGTGTTTATCTCATATGAATAAAGCCTATTTATATTGGGACAGTATAATGTTTAAAAAAAAACTAACAAAAACTGGTAATTATGAGAAAACCAAAGCCAGGGTCAAAGACGTCCCAGGATGGATTCGCCTGCAGTCAGAGCTGTGCCGGTGTCTTTGTAGCTGGACGTGCTATCTGCTTCATTTCTGTCAGAATCAGAATCAGAATCAGAAAGGGGTTTATTGCCAAATGTTGAGCAGGTTTACAACATTAGAAAATTGCTGCGGTGCTTCAGTGCAAACATAGTGTCATAAATAGCACTTAAATAGTGTCATAAATAGCACTTAAATAGACATGAAAAAATAAAAGTAGGGATAAGAATTAAAAGTGCTACGTAGAAAGATATGTGCATGAGCTATACATGAGATATATACATGAGAATAAGAATTAAGAGTGCTACGTAGAAAGATATATACATGAGTGCAGGTGGTGATCATTGTGCATTTGCACAATTAGCCTGATGTCAGCGTTTCATCTAGTTCTATAGTATTCCATAAAGCTTACAGGTTAGGGGAGACAGAAGATAACTGTACTTGTGCTTGTACACTGAGCTTATCCTCAGGACAGTGCTTCTGTACAGAATAGCACACTGCACTGCTTTAAAGGACAAAATTAGGGAATCATTGTCTCCAATGAGCAGTTAACTCCCTATATTAAATGTGCAATTGTGCTACTACTGGCTACATCTTTTCTCTCCAAGATACACACTGATGATAAATATGTCTATTTTTAGGGCGGTAGACAGTAAGCCCCTCTGCCTGGAGGCAGGTAAAGCCTTTGTAACACCTCTGCCTGTTGTGAATTTCAGGAGATGCTTCAAACTGCTGAACATTAATGAACTCTAAAGTAAATGCCTCACATGTAATGATATTTCTTTTTCTTATGGCCTGTCAATTTTTTTCTTTTCTTTTTTTTCAAGGTATCATGGATTTATTCTTAGATCTGGGTTGTTACTTTTATATAATTGAGGGGGGAAAAGGCCTATACTTCTTCCTGTAACTGCTTCCTTCCTGAAATACTGTTGTTCATCAAACACGATGTAGAAGCCAATGTTAAAGTGACGTTAAATTGCACACTAGTTGAAACTTTACTTCTTTGACCACTAGTCCCAGCAACTCATCTTTACTTTCATGAAGCCGAGCATGTGCACAGACTTTTGACTTGACTTTATCCCCACATAAGCTTCCAATTAGGCTTGCTGTAGAAAATATGCCCATGTGCCATTCTGCGTATTTCTTGGTGACTGTGACGTATTTGAAAAAGTACACGTGGCTGATATTTGACCCTAAAAATAATAACTCTTAGCACATTTCCTTGTGTGTATCCACATGAGGAACCGGCACATCACAGTGACATGAGGATCGCTTTAACGTGGAAATGTGTTAAATCCCACAAACTTCTGTCTAAAAAGGGGAAGAATATATTCTATTTTGTCAGCTCTGAGAATCACAGTGGCACTCACAGATTTTTCTTTGAAAAAATGCACGGCACCTTAGCCATATTTGAACATCAATTTATCTTACTTTTCAGACATGCCCATGTTCTGATTTTTCCCATCTCCATCTTCTCCTGAGTTTATACAGAGTGTGTCTGCTACACTCTGATAAGTTTTCATAACTCAACACCTCTTATAAAACTCATGAAACATTACTCAGTGGAGCGTCTTGTTTTCTTCTTTCCTGACACTGCCGCTTCGCCGTCACATATCAGCTGCTGTTGCTGAGCAGCAAGTGGCACAGCGTGGAGACACATATTTAGTTTTTTTCCCCCTTCTAAAACCAATTGGCTTAATGATGCAGATTTAAAGACTGCTCGTTCTGTCCAGCTGAAGAGTGAGGATAGCTTTGTTCCACACAGTCAGCCCACATACCCACTTAACAAAAAGACTACAGGAGGTCTACTCGGTGGCTGCTGGAGCAGCTTGATATTTTACTGCTAAAATTTGTACTTTACGGGAAGCAGTTTTGTGAAGCGTTGTTGCTTGCTCTCTGTGTGTGTACGTAAGGCTTCCTGTGGTAGTGTCAGCTGCCATGTTTCTGACTGCAGACAAGCCCCTGTGTTTATGTGCATGTACATACGGTAAGAAGATAAGCAAATAAAATTCTGAGCATGCACACTGATTTAAGCCTGTCTGGTGCTGGATTTTAGCAATCAATACAAATATTTTGGAGCCCAAAAGTCACATCGACAGCAGGCACAGCAGGAAAAGCAGTGATGTAATGTTCAGTTACAAAGCTATACTAATGAAAAATCTTATAATGGATTCAAGGACTGTGTGTAATAATTAAGCAGAATGCATAGTAATGAATCACATAATTATCACCCTTCACCGTTATGTTTGTGTACTCATACTGCTGTCATCAGCACCGTTTCTAGCTACACTGGCAGTTGTTTTTAATGAAAAAGCTCCAATAAACAGATTGTAAGAGCATTTAACAATAGACAGAAACAAATATAAATGATAGAATCATACACAGATTTAAAAGCTGGGACATTTTTCTTAAATACAGTAAGGTCCAAAATGTGTTGGACAAAGACACATTTTTTGTGGTTTTGCCTCTGTGCACCACAGTGGATTTTAAATGGAAAAAAATCATCATCTAACTGAAGTGCAGATTTTCAGCTTTAACTCAAGGGGGTCTCAAAAATTATTGCAGTAGCTATTTAGGAATTATAGCCATTTTTATACATGGCACCCCCTTTTCAAAGGCTCCAAATTAATTGGGCAATTGACTGACAAGGAGTTTCATGTCCAGATGAGGCAGATTCCCCTGTTATTTCATGACAAGTGAAGCAGACATAAGATCAGATTCAAAGTGCTGAATTAGTTGTTTTTTTTTAACTTTTTTACTCTTATTTTAAATATGAAATCTAAAGTGGTGTCAGTGCAAGTGAGCGGGGCCATCATTAGGCTGAAAAACTACAATAAAGATAGCAAAATCAACAATCTAGTTCTTTTTTTAATGAGTGCGATGGCAAACTCAGCAACACCAAAGAGCTCAGGAAGTCCACAGAAGACAAAAATGGATGATGACAGAATTACTTTAAAAAAACGACTTCACAACATCTAATGATGCCAGTCTTGTGAAGCTAGTGTATCACTACCAAAGTCTACAATCAAGAAATGCCTTCATGGAAATAAAGACTGTTTACAACAAGGTAAAACCTCTGTCTACACTCAAGAACAGGAAGGCCAGATTAAGGCTAAAAGAGCCTGGCTCTTTAAAGAAACCTGTATGGGCCAATGAAACCAAAATGTTCTTGTACCAGAGCGATGGGAGGTGAAAAGCATACCGAATTATCTGCCAAACATGGTATTAGACATGCGTGGACATGTATGACTGGCAGTGGAACTGTGTCACTAGTGTTTATTGATAAGAGAGCTGGCTGTATAAATTGTGAAGTGTGCAGGGCTACACTCAGATGAAGTTCAGCCAAATGCTGAATGCAAAGAGCTTCACAGAGCAAATGGATAATGACCCAAAGCAAAATCAAAACCAATCCAAGAGTTTCTCATTCTTCAGTACAAGATTAACTAGTCACTTAATCTAAACCCAATAAAGCACACATTTCGTGTTAAATACAAATAAATACAGTCCTGGTTACATACATAAATATGTTAGGATGTTCAATTAATTTTTAGCCTCTGAAAATGGGAGACCATGTATAAAAAAAATGACTGTAATTCTTGAACAGCTAATGGATTGTTTTGGGGGTTTTTTGTCTTCTTGGTTAAACCTCTTGAAATAAAGCTGAAAGTCTGCACTTCAATCATAACTTGATTGTTTAATTTAAAATCCACTTTGGTAGTGAACAGAGGTGTAAAATAAATTCAATTTTGGACCTAATTGTAACAGGAACATTTGTTAGACAAGAAGACACAGCTAGTCAATGTTAGATAATCATGTATGAAAGTCAGAAACAACATTTATTAGGAGAAAACATGTCAGTGTTATGTTTTCAGTTTGCTTCCTTTTCATGATATATAAAAAAAAAAGAAATATTGATATTTTTTAGGTTGTTAAACAGTTGGGACAAAGACACACATTGCCGCGTTTTTATAGCTAATCATTAGTTATTAGTAACAGAATCTGCATCACCATCTGCTGAACTGTGATATTTTACTCCGCCAACTCAGCTGTCGCAGAGTACTGTAAACAAAAGAACCTGCTCAACAAACAGGGAAATAATGACTGTTTTTAAATGACTTCAAGTTGGTTTTATGACACTTGAACCCATCAGCCAATATAAACACAAAAGCTGACATACAGCGCACATATATTCCAACAATGCAACAGCCTGAAAATACTGTCTGTCTCCAGCATCAGGCTGTTCATAGGCAGAAAATTAGACTCTCTCTTCCAAATTTTTAGACCCACAAGTCATATAGTGTCAGCCTGGCCGTGTTTTATACCCTTGGCACCCACTGTCATCGGGATTATAAGATGAAAGACAACTCACATCTTAAAGACTGAGCTTCAGCAGAATGTGATGATGAATACAGATTTCACACACTCTGTAAGAAATTGACAGAAATGTAGCCCATGGGGACTTGTCATAACCTGTCAGGACTTAAGAATGGAGCACTACATCCACACCATCAGATTATGATAATCAACTTCTTGCTCACTAGCTGCAGTGTATCATCGACCAAGGTTCCATTTACATAGTGTTAGTCATAGGTCTTACAGAGTCACAGCAACTCAATAAATGCATTTCGAAAAAGGTCACTTTCTTGAACACACCTTTTTAAACTCAATTAGAAATATAACTCTGCTATACAAATAAATATAGACATAAATAAGTCCCAGTTTGTTAAATTAAACTTTAAAAGGGAATTTCTCTTTAGATATGATTGCATATTAAATCACTTTAGGAGGTGGGATTTATAATGAGAATGTTTTTACTTCACTTTACAATGAATTTAAGCACGAGACTCAAGGTTGCAGATACTCAAAGTGCACAATACTTCCAAAGAAACTGAAACTTCCCTGAATTTCAAACTAAAAAAGCTTGTCAGTGTTGCAGCAGCTATTTTAAATTTTAAATGCAGGAAACAATGAAATAAGAAGAATCCAAATTCTTTGCAAAACTGTTAATATATGCCTCGTAAAATCATTACAAGGGATTAAAGTTTTTAATAGTATTCAAAATACAAATTACAATTCTCCTCTTGCCCATCAATCCATTACAATGCAAAACATCTTGAATGCTTTGTTTCCCAACTGCATCATCACCGGGACTTAATGAGATTCTTCCTTCATTTATTCAAGGTCAAAGCTCATCACTCCCACTGTCCTTTGCATTGTAAATCTGCTTCTCAACATGTCTGTGGGGGGAATTTGAATATAAGCTACAGCCACCACAATACTGATTTTTAAAAAGAAAAAAACAAATAAATTCAATGATGATATATTATGATATCAAGCCAGCCTAATCAAACCTGCTTTATGAGTTTGATGATTAATTTGGGTCTTTTCGCAGCATCCAGTGCACTGAAGCAGGTTATGAACTTAGTCACTCTATTAGTGAGCAGGAAGCAGTTTCTGCACTTACTTGTGAGAGATGATTCTAAGATACAGCAACAAACACTCTGCTAGATGGGTATGGCATACTGTCACCCATCCAAGTCCTGACAGACCACTCAGAGCACAGCCGAGGGCTGTTGCACTGCTTTGACCGGTCCATCCAAACAACATACAAAAGTGATTAATGGATACAAATAAGACTGCTTAAATATGGCACACCTATCCTCAGCCAAGTGGAAGTTTACTGTTGGATCTGCCGTACTTACCTGGCAACGAAAAACCAACGTGCAGCATAACCAAAGTTATTAAATTTTTCTAACAGCTCATTTGATGCCGCAAGCATTTTCAATCAACCCGTACAACAGCAATTAGCTTCCCATGAACGATTTGCTTCTCAAGACACTCTTGAGTGCTGCTCAGAAACAAACATGTAAATGGAGACATTCCCAGTTCGCAATATTTGTGACATAAATTGAAAAGAAGCAAGCCTGAAAGGAAATATTACATTTGGGTTTTATCTCCTCCTTCAGCAGAGAAGAAGTATGATTGACTCTGAAGATAGTGCCATCACTCACTTAAAAACTGGACATCTTGAAGGGAGGGGGTTATTTCAGGGTTGATTAAAGATACAACATAGATAAGCAATCATATTTTTCCGAGTGGATAGATTCAACTGAAAGATTAGCAAGTTCAGTGTAAGTTAAGTATTACTCTATCAAACCTGCACTGCAAGAGATGGAATAAAGGACACGGGCACTCTGAGAATAGTAAAATACCTTAAAATAAGGAAATGGGAGTGAAACAGAGACAGCTAATATTGCAGCTTATCCCTAGGCTGCACCTATTTGTTTATTTATTCACTGGCCCATGTACAGAAGTCTACTTTATATCAAATAATGGCTACACCAGACCAAGCCAAGGTTTCCCTGCTGCTTTTTGGGTCTGTTTTTCACTCAGACAAAATGAGCTAATAACAATTAAACAGGCTGATTAAGCTTGAAATTGCATCAACGCACTAGACAACAGCAAACAGGGAGATCACAGGTTGCCTTATATGGAAAATGCTTAGAGCATAATATTAATCACAATAATAAACTGGGATTCCAGTAAACCACAATGAAAAACAGTAAGAACACATTGCCTGTGCAGGAGTCACTCTTTAAGAACATGCAGACACATTTCACAGTGTAACGCAGCTGCAGTCCTTGGGTGTGTTCAGATCTTTGAGGAGACATCATTGCATCAGCTGATGCCAGACAAAACTGCCTACTTGTTCCACTCTTACAATTTATTTCCAGTCAACTCGATTCACCTGACAGATTTAAACATCTGGACAAGGCAATTATTTCATATTACCTGGATCCAGGTCTCTGCTTTAAATAATTAAGTCTGTCACTCTAAATGGCTGAACCAAGCATATGTACTGTAAATGACTTTCCAATTGTTCCCTTTCCTACCAACTATACACAATGTTTTAAATGAATGAGGGTCTCCTATTACCACACAAGCAGAAGGGCACTTTACAGTTTAGTGAATTTCATTCATACCGAATAGTAAATGAAGAGTTTGTGTGTGACTGCCAAATGGAGTGTGGAATGAATCAAAGCACAGAGTATGGATGCTTGGTGATAGCTCGGCATCAGAACACCTCTCCTGAACAACTTCTCAAATTAAACAAAAATAAATCTGTTACATTGCATTGTTTTAAGTGACAATTGAGAAATTACTTGTTGAAAACAGATCACTCAGAGCAACAACAGAGAACATTTGAATACAAAACAGCTGCAAAATAATAATCAGTTAGGAGGCTTAATTTCAACACTGTGACTAAAGTGTCTGATTTGCACAAACAAAGGTTTACGTGCACTTAAACTGTGTATCTGACCTCAATGAACCCCATAATAGAAAATATAGGTTCCTTCAAGATGAACACACACACACTACATATGTTTTCTGTATTCTTGGAAATCAAACTGTCTTCTGAGATCACTGAGCAAGTAATAGCAGTATCTCACCTCAGGACCTTATCCTTATTAAAGATGTAATTCATAACATTATAGAGCAGTAAAAACACAAACTAAAGCAAGACATCTGTTCCAAGTAAACTGCAAAGTCACATTGAAACTGGGTCTAAACTTATCCAGATTCAAAATAAAGCGGCAGACTATCAAAACGAGCAGGAAACGAGATAGGATTACAGCAGCTTAAAGGACAAGCACAAGAACCCCTGGCTACTTACTGTGGTGAAGTTCCCCGGGTGGCAGTCCTCTCCTCGAAAGGTGCACTGCAGCAGCATGTCACTGATGTCATGACCAGTTCGGTTATAGAAATCAGTCATGTTGAACAGTTTTGGCTTAAAGTTCAGGAAGTTTGCCTTATCCTTTAAGGCGGCCAGAACTTCAGGCTCAGCCAGGTGCGGGTTGGCTATTTGGTAGTTATTATTAAGGAGGGCCAGGAGCTCTCCCACATGATAGAGGTCATTCTTGGTGATTTTGGAGAAGCGGAACTCATTGAGGTTGCAGAAGGTAACTGCTGGGAAGGTGAGGTTTGTTGCCGCCACCTCGTCCAGCTTAGTGACGTGAGGATACTCCAGATAATATGACACCCGATCCATGCAGACCAGCATCAATAAGCCCAGTGAACCCAAGAAAGAAAGCGTCCAAAGAAATTGGCGGAATGTCATGTGCCCATAAGCGAATATGTGACTCATGCCATGTAGGGTGGACATGTTAGCAAAAGCTTGCAGGTTGGAGGGCCTGACGCTCTCTATGCTTTCCTCTGAGCTTCCCTTCATGGCTGTAGAGTGATGCTCAGCACCGTCACCCCAAGAACTTCAGGTTAGAGACTTTGCTTAGCAACAAGAATAGCAGAAACCAACCAGCAGTGTTGGTTTGCCACACTGCTTCTTTATTCCCTCAAGAAGTGGTAACGGTCTCAATAAATAGCCACCTTTAAAAGGGTTGCCAGTCTCTGTAACAGTTTTCTTTTCATGACAGTTCGCATTCCACTGAGCTGTTCTTGTAGTCCCAGGTCTCCCCTGTTCTTTCAGGCTTCTGTTTTATTATCTCCAAAGCTGTCTCTCACACTCCCTGCTCAGCTGTCCTTTGTAACGGCACCAAACACAATGACAGAAACAGCCACTTCTACCCAAACGCAATGCCTCCTGATTCCTGAGTCGTGTGAAAAGGAAGAATACGAGGGACAAGAAAAGAAAGAACAGAGAATATAGCAGGCGTAAGGATAGAGGCGAGAGATGAGGGGGGGGCACTGCAATGAAAAGGGCTAGCGTTTGGAGAGAGGTGCTAAGCCTGAGCAGTCAATGGGACCCTTCCTCCTCCAATCGGAGAGAATGCCTCTACATCGCTATGATAATGGGATGCAATGGTTTTGTGAATGAAGGTAATAAAGAGAGAAATGGCTCACTGGTCCCTCGCTGCCACCTTGCTTTTTTGCGCTTCTCCTTTCTTCCAGAAATGAAAATGAGGGGGTCAGAGACCTCCCACCAGCCCACCAGTGTGCTTGACAACCGGCGTTCACAGATTCCACGGGTTCCACTTCCTTATTTGCACAGATCTTCAGTTAATAGGGATGACCACCTCTTGACGCTTTACGATCACCCCCCACCAGCATAACCGCTAAAGCCGCTCCAAGACCCCAAGCTTTAGTCCTGTTAACATACAGATTTATATTCTGCCGTGTGGAGCCTTTCACTCTCTTTCTCGCATCCTCTCTCTCCCTCTCTCTCTCCCACCACTCCCCCATTTCTTGCTCTCTCTCTCTCGCTCTCTCTCCTCCTCTTTAGTAGTCAGGATCCATTCCACTGCTGAATGGCTGCTTTGTTTGTGTCTCTGTGCTCACAGGGGGAGTCTCTCAATCTGGACATCACCATCACTGTGTTATTATTTCTTAATCTGCTCCTACCTACTGTCCAGTCACTGTGTCATCAACCATTTTCTCAAACAATGCCACAGGTTGTTTACTGCATCGATGCACATATTAAGAGTTCAATGGTGTTCCAGAAGTTTCCACATGTTAACCTTTTTATAACGATGTCAACAAGTAAAGTGTGAAAAAATGGCTTCCAAGCCACCTAATATAATTATAACTGAGTATTAATCCAGTCATCGATGAGATTTCCATTTTGTCTTTTATATATAAAAAATAAAACAAAAATTTTAAAAAGTTATTTTAACTTTTTAAAATTTATATATATAAAAGTTATATATATATATATATATATATATATATATACATACATATATATATATATATATATATATATATATATATATATATATATATATATATATATATATATATACACACACACACATACATACATATATACATTTTCTTTTTGCTTCAAGCAATACAAAAATCCCAAAGCATTTCAGAGTCTTTCTGCAGCAGTCCTGGAACATTTATTTGTTGTGTGTATAATTACAGTTTAGGCTTGACCAGTAATGAAATTGGTGATTTTTCTTGTGGGGTCAAAAGTTCACCTCACCATTCTGACAAGCCCTTCAATTTCTCCTGGAACCAAACAAGACGATCGCTCATTGGCTACTCAGGGATCACTTATTATCTTAACAATAGGTGGACTGCCAGGGATGAGACCACAGCCCTTTAGGCATCAATATCCTGTCCTGGCAACCGTGGAGCCCATAGGAACCTATAGCCAGAGTACTACAGAGGTATACATTTCACATAAACCCACAAAAAAAGACATTTGTCAAAGCTGAGATGGAATTTTAAAAATGCTCGCAGAAGGAAATGGAACATGATGCCTGAAGTGACAGGCTGTTGCACTTTTAAAATCTACCCATCACAACACAGGCTTTGAACATGTCTACCAAAACAAAATCTACAATATAACAATTTCCAAACTACAAGACAGTTGCATTTTTTTTCCCACCACAATATAAGAGCAAGATTAAGCCACTTTAATAACTCATAACATCATGACACGTCTGTATTTGTCTCATTTTATTGCTTGTCAAAATGTCATTAGCTTGATTAAGATGTTTGGATAAAGAAGCGGTTTGTGCTTGTCTCAATATTTGAAAATGAATACGATTCAGCTGCGCCCCTTTGCATTCACAGTGAGAACTGATAATGATTAATGTGCTAAAAAACACATTGATGGATGGTGCTTTAGCATTAGAGACCTTCACTGAGTTTAAATATGGCTTCACTCACAGAGCAGGGTTAGGCAACTCAATGACTGCAAGGTGAGAGTCACTAACAAACTAAAAAATCCTTCACCGAGGCGTCAAATTACTGCCTGAAACAGAAATCAAGTAGGAATTTGGCTAAATGCTTCTGGTACTTTATACATATTTGTGTAAAGTGACAGGAAAGCATTAAATCATAATGGATGCAGGGAGCATTAGATGTGGCAGTCCCTGCACTAAAAACAGCCAATTCTGCTGTTTGCCGATAAGACAATATGTAGAAAAACACATGTTCAGCAACAACACCCAACCTCCTCTGCAAGGGCTGGGCTTTTGTTAATGTGATGAAATGTTACTTTTTTAAAATAATGGCTAGAAAAAATGCAATACATTAGAACTGTGATTCTTATTTTCTGTGATTGTGAGTTAATTCCCAAACACCAAAAAACAACAAAAACAAAGAAAAAAAAAACCCTTGTTCAAATAAACAAGGTGGAAAAGCAATATTTTAAAATGAATTTGGGACTGTTTCACATTTAATGACTTCATAATTAACTGTGCAAATAGTTACATTTCGTAAACATTTCACAGCAATGACAGATTAGTGGAGAAGGGCACTGAACTTGAGCACTACCTAATGAAACAATCTGTCGAACACAAACTGATGCACTTAAAAAAAAAAAAACTCCCACAAACTGTGACAAGCAAAAAAAACCCAAAACAAAAACTGTCTATATATTGTGTTTTGCTTCAAAAGCCCTGCATCTGCACGCCTTTTGGATAATGATGGCTTTCCCTAAGTACCTATGCAGAAGAAGAGAAGCTGTTGTCCACTAGCAGAGAAAGAACATTGACAGAACAGCATCCGCTTTTTTCCCCTGATTCTTCATGTACCCAAACCCAGGACAAGTTTCAGCTGTCAGAGAGACGGCTTCATGTTTGACTCTAGAATACTTTGGTATACAGAGGAGTCAGTGACTGCAAGGTGCCCAGGTCCTGTGGCTGCAAATCAAATCATCACAAAATCATCACCCCTCCATCATTGTGCTCGACAGCTGGTAGGAGGTTTTTGTGCTGATATGCTGCGTTTGGTTTTCGCCAAATGTGGCACTGTGCATACATCTCAAACATCTTCATTTTGGTCTTGTCTCCCCAAAGGACATTGTTCCAGAAGTCTTATCATTTGTTCAGATGCAACTTTGCAAACTTAAGCCCTGCTGTCATGATCTTAGAGAGAAAGGGCTTTCTCCTAGCCATCCTTTCACAGAAGCAATACGTTTTTTTCTAAATGTACTGTCATGTAGAGCATAGGGTCCTATGCTCTACATGACATGAAGTATCCTTTTGAATCGAGATGTGACTCTGAATGAAATCACGGCACTAACAAATCAAATCATGTCATTAGATTGTTGAAGATCTGCACCACTGCTACCTTCACTCACTTGTATTAGAAAAACAGAAAACATTAAAGTGAAACTTTTGTGACACCAACAGCAACAATACTGACATATTTTCACTATAACCAAACAATCATTTAAAACCTCAATAGATTTAAATCCTCTTGATTAGAATTTAAAGTAGATGAATCACCCTTAATGGAATAAACATAGAAACATTCGTACACACCTCAATAAATATTCAGTATTTATCTTATAGTGATTTTCATCATCACTTTTGCATACATCTGCATTCTCTTTTCGACGTACACTCAGAAAATGCAAATGCTTTTCACACTGTATTTATTTCCATTTTCTATATTTTGATAACATCGTCCTGTGTTAACATTAACAAACCTAAATTCACACTAGCAGGTAAGCCTGTTGTTGCAGTTGCAGCATGAAAGTGGGAGACTTTTCAGCAGTAATTGGCTTTCAAGTGAATGGTAGAATGCACAGCATAATGCAGTGAATATTAATTAGGAAGAGTAATATTTAAGGCACTACTAAGCACTGTACTCTCTTTGAAGGAGCCTTTGAATTTGACTTTAAACTATTAACTAATGTTCTGTAAAATTTCCAGGCCCCAAGCACCTCTGGGCTTTGGACTATGTACCATAAGGGACACAATATAATGTGTCTGTGTCATAAACACTGCTTACTAGCGATCACGAGAACCTGTTTTCTCATTATATACAAACAATGATGAAGTAATGTGTGATACAATTAAGCTTTAAGTCATAATCTATATTCCTCCATTTTTCTATATACGGTAGAATACTTCATTCAAATGGTAGATATCTAGTTTACAGTTCCATATATTGTTTTTTGTTTTTGTGGACTCAAACCGAATGTGTTGTATATTCGTCCATAAAAGCTTGCAGCACTGCCAGAAATGTGACCAAATGCATCCGCCTGGAAGACTTACTGAAAATAGTTTCTATTATTTGTGCTCTGACTGTAACAGATCACTGGGATGATTGTAAGAGTTTAGATTAAAATGTATACACAGTCACAAACACTGATTCATTCTCATTCATGAGAACGAGGCTGCAAAACCTTTGGCAATCTTCAGAGTACTCTTAACACAGCTTTACCTGGTCTGACAATAAATGTGAAAACAGCACGTGATTACAGCTGCCACTTTATGTGACTCTAAACGGTGCTGGACATTAAGTAATGAGCTATAATTACGACAGTTCAGCAAAAAATTCCCATGACAAGCAAACCGCCCTGATATGATGCAGAGCTAAAAAAAAGAGCAATTACAGCAAGTCCTTCTATGCAGTGCCCAAGTTATGGAGATTTGGCAAGCACCTCTGAGAACAGATTACCCTGTTAGCAACTGGACACGGTATTAAAGCAGATGACATTTAAGAGCGCATATATCATTAAGTAAAGAATGAGAAGCAAAGATGCAACACTGCACTGGAGGGGGCAGTGCCAGGATGAAGACATAATAACAGACCCTGAACTATTGATTAGATTAAAAGTGTGATCCCAGCCTCTAAGCACTTTGTTTTCCAATATACAGTTTTCGAAAGTTGGCACAAGCACATTTGTAACAATGTTACTGTGACTATAAGAACAAAGTCAATAAATGTAACAGAGTTAGTTTTTTTGGCTAAAAATAGTTAAACAGCCAAAAAGTGCAAAAGCAGATTGGTGCTTCAGTTGTTAAAACATGTGATTGAAACCTAATATGTTAAAGAGCCAAACTCTTTGTCACAACACTGCAGAATATGGAGTAACCGCTTTTTCATCCCCGCAGGAACAGATGCTACATTTAAATGCTGGGCTTCTTAAGGGCTTGGAAAGATTTAAGATCTCTATCATCCAAACTCTGATGTTATCATGTCTTTTCAATAACCGAGACGCATTTTTAATCTGAATAGAAAGCATTTTTCACTTTCTACAGCTGCAAAGCTTTATAGAGCTTCAACATAATTCACATACTGGATCTCCACTAACACCTGCTGAAAATGTCACAACAGAGGGCTGTTTAAAAGAAGGAATCGCATCACAATTTTATAATCTGCTCTTTCATACCAGAGTTCACAATCTAAGCTGAATGCATGGAACGAAGATTTGGAAACTGAAATCTCTGCAAAGGATTGGAAATCAACTTGTGGTGGAACTGATACTCGGCTGGTGAACCATTGCCTCAGATCAACACACTAAGAGGTCAAAATGAATCTAAGGCTCTCTTGTCCATCCCTCCCTGTAGCTTTTACAAAAACAGAATCACATGATTATGAAAAACACCCTCTTAATTTTGCTGAACCTCAATTACAGCAGGCAGTATGGATGTAGGCACATAAAATCTTCTTTAGTCCCTCTAACTATGAATTTTACAAAAAAGTAATGGAGGAAAACAGAGGATTTCACAGTGTTTGGACACATTTATTTGCTCACACTGGCTGCTGGTCTGCTTGATCTGCAGTTGGAAAATGAAACTGAAACTTTCATATTGTTTGTTTACTTTTAGTATCTTCAGAGGTATCGTACTGCTAATCGCTCTACTGGATATCAAACCAGCCTCCTTTTCATTTGATTAACTACAAAGTAGCTCTAGAGCTTTGGCAAAGTCACTCTAAACAGGACATTTTTCCTCCACTTCACAACAGTTCTCATCTTTACGTAATAAAAAGTACACAATTTTAGTTATTGTTGTTCTATAATTTCATAAATGCAGCAGAAATATGGTGTTACTGTAACCATCTAATGATAAATAGCCCACTGCAGAGCAGACACATGAGTAATGTTGGAAATTATCCTTCTACTTCAGGCTATGTACTCTTCATTAAGACAAGATAAGAGAAGAGTTATTCAAAGCTAGGACATTTCTTGTTACAGCAAATAAAAGTTAAAAAAGTTAAAGTTGAAAAAACAAATAAGTTAAACACAACAAACCTATAAAAATAGCTTAAATAAGTAGGCACTGTAAGATTCAGTATTTACTGGGTCTCCATTCACATTTTTTATCTCAATAATTTAATAAGCCTGGTACAGTTCCTTTAATAGCACTAAACCTAAAACTATTCGCACTTTGTTTGTGTAAAACAAACCCCCCCTCACCCACCCACAACACACACACCTCCACATGTTACCCAGAGGTTACCCATTAGATAAGACAAATTATGTCAAAACGTTTGAACTTTTTTTCTAGTCTTGCCTTTTTCAGGGTGGGGGTTAAGACTTTATAACCAATGTTAAGCACAATGCTGTGTTGTTATCAAGGCTTTGGACTGCTCATTCAATGACTGCAAAATGAATGTGTGGGCATGCTCACAGAAACAGATGTATTTGTATACATCATTGAGACACAACATGAGCTGTAATAACTGCAGATATCGAGCCGAGTTTCATTCTAAGGGGCAACAAACTCTATAGAAAAGAATACAATAAAACAAATATGTTTCAAAGCCTTAAGCAACATTAAACTGTGAAGAAGAAGAAGAAAAAAGAACAACATCTCACTTTTTGTATGTGACAGTCAGACAGATTCACCTTTTTTTCTCATCTTTTCTTCTGAGTTGCAAAAGTTCAGCAGCAAAAATCTGTCAAACAACAGAAACAAAAAGATGGCCTTCTCATCCAATGGCTGCTACTTAATCGGTGACAGTTGCTGCAAATGACCTTGCATAAATGCTATTCTGAGATAAAAGCCGATTCATATGTAAGCTACTGCTCAATGTGTGCTTGCGACAGGAAAAGACAAATTCCTGGACTCTGGAATAAGTACTGGCATAATGCAGCACTATGAAGAAATTTGGCTCTGTTCAAACACTTTGTGTTAACACTGAGAATTCACTGATTAACACAAATGTGCAAATTTCAAACAGAAAAAGAAAGACAGACAATTTTAAATCTACGACATCTGTTCAGTGATAAAGAGTAAATCCTTAAGCTCAGTTCAATTCAATTTTAATTCAGTTCACTTCAGTTTTATTTGTAGCACGATCAAATCACAACAGTTGCCTCAAGTTGTTTTATATAGTTTCCACCAGAACAGCTTGGGCACAGGACACTAGACCTCTGGGCGTCTCCTGTAGTGTGGCTGTGAAGTGGGCCCTCTGTGAAACCTGTCATCATTATCATCATCATCATCATCGTCATTAGAGCATCGTATGGAAGCTCAATCAAGTTGGATCTTTTGGAGCTGGATGCTTTGCAGCTTTTGCTGTGAGGTGCAAACCCAGTATCGTGCAGGGGGAGGCTGCTGCTACCTGGGAGCGCTTTTGCCATAGAGGCATGCTTGGTCTGCAGCAATATTTAGGTGGGTAGTCAGTCGCATCCACACAAATGCTCATTGTTTTCTAGCAGACAATGCAATGCAATGTTACATCATCTATCGGTGACTTTAATGTTTTAGCTGAACGCTATATATAAATTATGTATGCTTTTTGATGAGCAGATACCACTTGACAGAACTGCAGATTCAAGTTTTTTAAAAAGTAGTCCAGAGTTTTCAAGCATTAGAGAATTCAGTTGCCTTAAGCAACCTAAAGTGCCTATTTCAGAAAAGCAAATTTACCTACATTTTGTAGACACCTATAAGGAAATAAATTGTATGTATTTCAAATTTCACTTCAAACATGTTTAAGGCTGTAGAAAGCTTTGTTATGATGGAAATGAATGAGCATAACACGGTGCTACGCCGTTTAGAGAGATTTGTATGTGAATCATTTGTATTCAGTTTACTTCCTGTACCTTGGAGCTCATCGATCAAACAGATAAACTGCTGTTGATACAGAAGCTAAGACCTCCAGTATGCACAAACGGATCAGACAAGATTGATAAAGCTTTCGACTGCAATTTTGTCTAACACGTTCACTAGCGTGCCAGTGCTAGGAAATATCTTATTGCTATATGGAGAAAATATTTTCCAACTAAAATCATAAAGATGCAACAATGCTGAGAATTTCAAAGAATAAAAAAAGTAACCGCACTGCTTTAAAGACAAAGTCAAATGCTGATATGTTTTTATAATCACGTTGGCTCTAACTCGTCCTTGAATATCCTATTTAATGAATAGATCACATGCTGAAGGCCAATTTGGACGGTAAACTTTTCATTCCAGATAAAACAACAACAACAATACCTGGAATAAATACAGGCCTGGAGCATAAACATTTAATCTTAATCATCAGCATGAAAAGCTTACATGTATCGGGGATGGAAAGAGCCCAGGATCAAACACAAGCTTAGAGATGTAAACACGGCACTACTAAGCAAACAGCCACAATCACACATTTACACCAGCCCAGACTGAAATATACAGGGAGTGCAGAATTATTAGGCAAGTTGTATTTTTGAGGAATAATGCTATTATTGAACAACAACCATGTTCTCAGTGAACCCAAAAAACTCATTAATATCAAAGCTGAATGTTTTTGGAAGTAGTTTTTAGTTTGTTTTTAGTTTTAGCTATTTTAGGGGGACATCTGTGTGTGCAGGTGACTATTACTGTGCATAATTATTAGGCAACTTAACAAAATACAATTATATACCCATTTCAATTATTTATTTTTACCAGTGAAACCAATATAACATCTCCACATTCACAAATATACATTTCTGACATTCAAAAACAAAACAAAAACAAATCAGCGACCAATATAGCCACCTTTCTTTGCAAGGACACTCAAAAGCCTGCCATCCATGGATTCTGTCAGTGTTTTGATCTGTTCACCATCAACATTGCGTGCAGCAGCAACCACAGCCTCCCAGACACTGTTCAGAGAGGTGTACTGTTTTCCCTCCTTGTAAATCTCACATTTGATGATGGACCACAGGTTCTCAATGGGGTTCAGATCAGGTGAACAAGGAGGCCATGTCATTAGTTTTTCTTCTTTTATACCCTTTCTTGCCAGCCACGCTGTGGAGTACTTGGACGCGTGTGATGGAGCATTGTCCTGCATGAAAATCATGTTTTTCTTGAAGGATGCAGACTTCTTCCTGTACCACTGCTTGAAGAAGGTGTCTTCCAGAAACTGGCAGTAGGACTGGGAGTTGAGCTTGACTCCATCCTCAACCCGAAAAGGCCCCACAAGCTCATCTTTGATGATACCAGCCCAAACCAGTACTCCACCTCCACCTTGCTGGCGTCTGAGTCGGACTGGAGCTCTCTGCCCTTTACCAATCCAGCCACGGGCCCATCCATCTGGCCCATCAAGACTCGCTCTCATTTCATCAGTCCATAAAACCTTAGAAAAACCAGTCTTGAGATATTTCTTGGCCCAGTCTTGACGTTTCAGCTTGTGTGTCTTGTTCAGTGGTGGTCGTCTTTCAGCCTTTCTTACCTTGGCCATGTCTCTGAGTATTGCACACCTTGTGCTTTTGGGCACTCCAGTGATGTTGCAGCTCTGAAATATGGCCAAACTGGTGGCAAGTGGCATCTTGGCAGCTGCACGCTTGACTTCTCTCAGTTCATGGGCAGTTATTTTGCGCCTTGGTTTTTCCACACGCTTCTTGCGACCCTGTTGACTGAAACGCTTGATTGTTCGATGATCACGCTTCAGAGCTTTGCAATTTTGAGACTGCTGCATCCCTCTGCAAGATATCTCACTATTTTTGACTTTTCTGAGCCTGTCAAGTCCTTCTTTTGACCCATTTTGCCAAAGGAAAGGACGTTGCCTAATAATTATGCACACCTGATATAGGGTGTTGATGTCATTAGACCACACCCCTTCTCATTACAGAGATGCACATCACCTAATATGCTTAATTGGTAGTAGGCTTTCAATCCTATACAGCTTGGAGTAAGACAACATGCATGAAGAGGATGATGTGGACAAAATACTCATTTGCCTAATAATTCTGCACTCCCTGTATTCAGTATTTAACATTAAAAGAGAAGAGTGAAAAACCTATGGGCTCACTTCTATTACCTGCTACCATTAATTTGTCCTTACTTCTGGCAGTAATAGTCGTATTACTCCTCAAATGAAAAGTTTTCCATTTCAAGTTTTTCAAAATAAACACAAAGA